>NC_135414.1:20378792-20678792 GCF_051991245.1 Festucalex cinctus | reverse complement strand
AGTAACTTTAATCAGCCTACTTGATTACACATGCATCAAATATTACTAGTTATTAAAAATGGCTGCATTAACGGTAGTAATTCCAAATATTCAGTATTGTGGCAAGTAAGTGTGAAGCAGAAGTTTGTCGGCAAAAAAAAAAAAAAAAAAAAAAAGAAACAGTAAAGTGTGGGGGGGGGGGGGAAAAAAAAATCAGTAAATTTTCTTGTGCTGGCGACACGAGATGAAAATTTTATGCATTGCCTCAAATTTTAGGGGCAAAATGCCACCATTTAGGGAGCCCAGCTGTAAAGTCATATTAGTAGATATCTACATTGCAAAACGCAGTATCAATAACCCATCTGCCAACAGAATCAAAGGCTGTTAGGCATTACATAAGTGAGCTTTTCACACTATGAACATCACACAAATGGCCGCCGTCCGCTGTGATTGACGGGGGGGCTTTCACAGTCTATTATCGCACTAAATATCTGACAAAATGTTCCTGACAACAGCTTCCTCTTACCATAAAGAACAGTCGTCGTTTTTATAAAGTTCTTCCGCTTCTCGTGACTCACATTTGACTGATTCAGAACTTGCAATTGTAAACGTGCATATGAGCTGTTGTCAACGGTGCAGCATGAATGGAATGGTGGAGGTCACGTGACGCAAAAAGCTCCTTGGGGCTGCAGACTACAAAAAAAGCTGCGTTGTGTCATGCTTACGTAAAGCAATTTCACTGAACCGAGGTCACACGTGCTACAACGCACAAACCACACACGCTGCCGTTTATAAAGCGTCCACCGTCTTAATGAAATTAGTCCTCCAAATGATTGGCTATTAGTGAACTGAATAATTAGTGAATTATTCATTCCCAACTGTTTCTTTGTTGACAAGTTAATATGTTGACTATATTTGTATTCCCGTTATTTTTGCCTCTATAAGGCTCTCCTAAAAGTTGTCATTACATTGTGCAAGTGTCCGCTGAACGTTCCACCCACCACAAAGTAATGAGGACGACCATTTCCCCAAATTAATCATGCCATTATGCAACAAGGCCGAGTGCATCGAGTGCACCAACGACACAATGCTAATAGCTGCTTTTCTCACTCAAGCGTCAACATTGGCAGATAAAGAGCCCAAACGGGGACACACGGGCAAATGCGTGGCAGCCATTAAAGCAGTGATCCATTAAAGCGGGAACCAAACTAAAAAAAGGGAAAGTAGCATGTTTGACCTCTGGCTGGGATGTGTGTGCTAACGGCTAACATGCTAGCACACGTGCAGTGGCATGACGCATTGATTTAATGAAGGAGCTGAGAACTGCACAGACATGATGTTACATCACGGGACAGAAGGTTCCAGAATGGAAAAGTAAGAAAATTAAAAATTTAATTGAAAAAAAGAAGACACTTAAAAAGAAACAAAAAACAAACAAACAAACATTAATAAAACAAATCAAAACAAAGGTTAACATTCTAAAACAACACAAAGCCACATTCTTTGCATTGCATTTCCCCAGTTGTTTTTTTTTTCATTAGCAATGCTGAGTGCTCATCTGGGTCTCCCCCTGCCCCCTGGTGCCATGCTTCTGTGCCCATACAGCCCTTTTTGTGTGCACTTCTGGCCCCTTGGTGCACAGGACCGCCATGATGGGAATAGCGTCCAAGGGTCTCTATGAGCCTCCACTCGCGGAATAAGCTTTTATTTACAAGCTGGATGCTCATTTTGTGTGGTGCAATTTTATTTATTTATTTATTTAGGAAACTCGACTAATCCCCTTGGGTACATTCTCTTCACACTTCACGCTGTATTTACACCATGCTGCATGAATTACACAGCAAACAACAACAACCGATTACATACTGTACACTGCCACATTTGCATTCGAGGAAATACGAAGAAAAATGTTTGTCACTGTTGTATGGATTAAAAACAACAAACAAAATGGAGCTACAGTACGATAAAGTCATTCGAATGTATTGATAAAGTCGTTCGAACTATTTGATAAAGTCGCTCCAACATAATAATGTCATTTGAACCTCTTGGTAAAGTTGTTCAAACGCATTAGTAGAATCGTTCGAACGTAATGGTAAAACTTCTCCTAAATGCTAAAAACATTCTATTTGTTCCCATAATGCTACGGGGTTATTGACATGTGCAATTATGGCATTACCCCATGGCAAACCTAACATCTTTGATTTCATGAACACCTACGTTGACCTCCTTTAACTTTCAATTAACCAACAATTTGTCAGAAAAATGCATCTAAATTCACACAAAAACAATTTAAAAAGAAATATGAACAAGGAGTCTTATGGAGAAGAAGAAAAATGTGAGAATATACAAAGCAAGTTAAGTCAGCATTTGAAGCAGAAAGGTGGAAACATCCAGCAAAAATGTGGGGTTGTGACAAGTGGTCGAGTGTGCATTTTTTAGCTGCAGTCTTGGCGACATTTCGTGAACCTCCAACATTACTCACGCTCGGCCGCCACTCCTCATGTGTCACAAGCATTTACGTTACGTCCTCCTCGGGCCCTCGCCGAGTCATCCACGCAGAGACGGGTCACTTCAATAGAGAAAGACGACGTATTTAGTTTCATCACGACATTGACTCTTCACTTGACAGTGGACACACATATTCACATTTTCTGTACATTAATAGTTTTTATTAGTTTTATTGGTAGTATTAAACACATCTAATAAATGTTTTTCTGAGTTTTGTGAATCAATCGTCTCCATTAAGGTACACAATTTTGTAAACTTGAAAAACAAGTTAGTCTTCAATAAACACAATATAGCCTACTAGACAACCTGTATAGGCAAAGTGTAGGACTACAGTTTTTCAACGCTGAATACAATTTAGAGCTCAACAAAAAAGCACATTGTTGTGTCTTCGACAAAACTAGCTAACACGCTTCTGTAAACGTCAAAGGCAATTTAACTTAAGTCAATACATTTTGATTCTTTAACACAAATAACATCTTTCACGTCACCAAGAAGATTGAGTCTTTGACAAATGGAATGTGTTTCTATAAATGAAGACAATTTAGCCTTCAACTAACTTAAAGCGCACATTTTGGTCAATAATGAAGCTAATTTATGTGTTTTAACAATTGCTTTGCTAGGTATTGGAAATCAAACACGTCAGAATCTTAGCATCGCTAACAACTCTTCCACCCACTGCCTCCAATACGAACAGTTACTTGAAATTCATTTTTGGAGCCAATTCACACTTCCTCTTTGCAGTGTGGCATCTTAAGCTCTGCCAAGTGGAGCGCTTCCTCCCGTCGGAGGTGCATAAAGACATCATCTGCTCAGGCAGCCTGCCAGAAGCCATCGCCGCGACATTAAGACGTGAGACGAGTGGACGTGCCTCGCCGTCACGTTTCGCCTAACGCGTAGCAATGACTAGTCGTCCTTCAGCGCCGGCCAACAAACATTGCACAGCAGTGTCGCCAAATGGTGGCCAGGCCGCTCTCGGCAACTTCAATGAACAAAATGTTGGCAGGTGAAGTTTGCAGCTAGTTGGTGTGCAGATCACATAGCCAGCCTGCCTGGCATGGCTTCTACCTAAAATAGCGACAACAAAATCTACTCTGGCTTTACATGGAGTATATCTTCATTACCCCTGGTTGGAGATACCATTTTAGAGTGGGATTCTTTCACATTATGTTTTAGCATTTGCCCATCCAGGTAGGTACAGAAACTTGTGTGAAAATACTCCAGTAAAAGGAGCACGAATACAACCCTCGTACTTAAGTATTATACTGTTAGCGATACGTTTATTAGCATGTTTTAGCTCACAAGATTAATGTACCACAGTCTCATCATAAGGCATTGCCTGGTTTCATTAGCTAGCATGGTTCAGCTAGCAATACTAGTTTGGATTGAGCTACATCTTCTGTGAGTGTTCTCTTTTCTAACACCTTTATTGTTGTGCTGATGAAATCCGAGTTTTACATGCCAGCAATGCTAATTGCTAACTTTGTGTTATGTTAACCTGCATTTTAGTTAACAACAAGAACAACAACAACAAAAATCCTGTTGGACACTTCCTTGTTTAAGGCCTTTATGCCACCAACAAGCGTCAAAACATCCGGTAATAATCGGAGCTGCATCTTCTGACGACGCTCTGGTTCAGAGGACATGACATGGCGGCACAAAGGAGCCGCAGGGCCCTTTGCCCTTCCCTTGTGTTCCTGCATGCATTGGAAGCGGCAAGCTGGAGGAAGGGAAGAGGAGGTGAAATGTGGAGCGCGCAATGCAAATTCATGCTGACAAGCGACGCATAAAAAAACATGTTCCAACGCGACTCGGGGGAGGACCTTGATATTTGCCAAAGTCAAAAGGCGGCCAACATGCCCGCCGCCGGCCAGGCGGTTAGATCACGGCATGGAGCACGTGCACAACAGCAGACATCACACTGAACAGTCAGAAGGGACTCCAATCAACTGTTGCAATGGAGACTGTCAATACGCTTTACATGCTAGTCACAAACTGGAAATTAAAAAGTGCATTCCAGTCCAAGTATGTCACTGTGCTGTTGTGCACCAAGGATTTTGCATTATTATCTTGTGGGAACCAGGGAGTTCAACGGGGTTCGAGTTTTGTTGTTTTTCACACAATGAAACTGTAATTCAAACCCAGAACCTCAAATCTGTGAGGTAGATTTACAAACCATTTGGACACTGTAGGCTACTGCCTATAATAAAGCTGATTACAATTAAAACAAAATAAAACTAATCACCATTCAGACACCCGACAAAACGACCTTGTCTGCTACTTTGATGCTAGTTGTTAGCCATTATCCTTTCACCTGTGTTCTTTTCATTTAGGATTGTAATGACGTTAGATATTTTTATTTTTAATTAAAAAAATAATTTCTAGATCAGATTGATTAACATTATAGTTTGCTCTCGTGGCGTAGCAGCTGGTTGATAGCTTATCCAGTCATTTTATGCTGTTAGCCAATTGTCTTTTAGCTACATTCTATTTACAATTGTGGCAGCCTAAACTAGGCAAAATTACATTTTTATGTACATTTAACAATCACATATTTGTGGTCAGGCATTTGGGAATTTACATATTGTTGGGGGAGCCCATTTGTCCTCCATTATGCTCTGAAAAGTGTAAAAACAGCCACCTGCGTCATTAAAAGCTAAATTCATTTTCAGCTAATGACGGTGTCAGTACAATTCAATACCTTATCAGCTGGAAAACTCCCATGCTCATTGACTGCACTGTATTCATCAACGCGAATCTGGTAATAACCATTCAATAGTCTTCCCGTACGTCATTGTGGGTACTTTTGTCAAGTCCTAGCTACAAATGCTATATTGACTATGTATAAAATATTATGCAGTGATAGAATAAATGCTAATGTATTTGTGGCTTTAATATACAATAAACAGCTATGGTATTTTATTTTATTTTAAAAGCTCATCCCCAGAAACAACTTTTACTTAGCAAAATACTATTTGGTAGGCACATACATTATATCATGAGTAGACACACAAAATTTCAAGAACAGTCATCTTGGATCGGGGAAGCAGCAAGTCAGTCATTTTAGTTCATGTGGACAATTTTGGGTCCTTTTCAATATTTCCAAGGGTTCAATGACAAACCGCAAATAGGAGAGTTTTTCAGCAAAGAGTCCTCAAGATTTTGTGTGATTGTTGATCCAAAATTGGAACCTTCCATACAAAACAGATGGATGATGCTACATTGCAGCACAAAATTCAAATTGTTCAGTTTGAGCAACACAACTCGACGAGCAAGACAGCCGGAAGTCAAAACTGAACTTTTTTTTAGGTTCTAAAGGCGTTCAAACATTATTCCCGGCTGCTTCCTAACGGCGTCAACCTGCTCCCCTCAATCAACATTCATATCCCGCAGCTTCCTTGGAGCGCCTCAACAAATCCTGTGTGGGAGTAAGTCAACCTGCGTCGTTGCAAATCCAGTGTTAAAAAAAAAAAAGAAGAAAAAAAAAAAAAAAAAGGGGAAGTAATTAATGCAGAGTGAATTGGGCCTCACAGGCCGATGAGTCACATGACTTACTAAATCTCATGCAAAAGCGTTACTGGGAAACAGAGCCGGTAGCATCCAGGCCTCGGCCGTCATCCTCATTCTGTCACAGCATCATGAAACAGAGTCAGGTCCGGCTTCGGTCACGACACGGATTTAAGAAAAATTAATAAATAAATTGTTGTAATCTGATTAATTACGCTTGGTAATGTGTTGCTGCTGTCAGGAGCCAGGTGCACATGTTCTTATTAAAAGCTGATAAGCACACATCCTCCTCACAAGACTGCTCATCAGGATTATTTCAACATATTTAACGCCTTTAAACTGTCACACGCTGGAGGATGAACAGTGATCATGAGTGCTAGGACTGGATATATATATATATATATATATATATATTTATCACGTGTGTGAAAAGCATTATGGGAAATGTATGTCCTCAAGGCAGTGTACCTTTACACTTGTGTGCAGAGAGGTCACGTATGGCCTGATGCGGTCAGTGTTGCCCGAACGGCGGCGGCATCACATGATGGGCCTGGACAGTGGTGGCCGTAGGCGCTGCGAGGTTATGTAACTGCGCCGCTGTCGCAAAGACTCCTGGGAATCATAACATGCGACGCTCACAGCGCACCATAGTGACGACATGCAGGGCATCCGGAATTTTTTTCCACAATGTTTCACTTATTAGAACAATGTTGCATTACATTAATAAAAAAAAAAAAAATCCCTCTAAATGCAACACCAGATTACCATAACGCGAAGTGCAAAAACTGTGAATACTTACATGTAAATGTGTGTGTTTTTTTTTTTTTTTTTTTTAAATAAGTTAAAAGTTGCATGTGAGAAAACTGAAGCAAAGTGAATGCTTTTCGTATGCACTGTTTGTTTACAATTGAAATCAATGATAGTGGCGCTTTCACGTCTACTCAGATGGAATGATTTATTCATGATAGCATAAAACAATGAACATTGAAAGCACTGACAGTTGAACCAAAGGCCTCTCACTCACACGCACACACACTAACACACAGTCTCTCACAAACATACACACGCACACCATGCACCTCCATTCCCCACCGCCCCCTCCCGCCTTATAGTTTTTTTTTGTAAATTATCTGCCCTAGTCAGTCTTTTTTTTTTTTTTTTTTTTTTTTAAATCCTTTAAATATATTTGATAAAAAAAATAAAAAAACCCATGATGAACCGTTCAGGGTTTGCTCCGTGTCCTCGTCCTGCCCCCTCCTCCATTTCCGCCAATCATGGCTCCTGGACCCCAGAAAAATGTTGAGACATTGAAAAGAAGAAGAAGAAAAAAAAACTGGGAGAAAGATACGGCACTAGAAAACTGGTTTGATAACCTCCCTGAAAAACAAAGCAATTAAAAAAACAACAAAACAAAACCCCCCAAAAAAACAAAACAGCGGCAGCGTTTTTGTGGAGCTCTGGAGGACTGGAGGCACTTTGGCACAGAGCGAAGGCCCCACACCTGACACCACGGCCAGCAGAGGGAGGAGGACAAGAGACTGAGGCGGCAGTGGGACATGCAAGGGGCGAAATGCAGGAGGGGCGACGTGATAAGAGCGAGCACCTGACAAAGGTGGAGGAAAAGGCCAGCCTCCCCTCCACTTAATACCGTGTTCAACAGGTGGAGAGGAAGAGGAGGAGCAAGAAGAAAGGAAAGAGCGGCGGACTGGGCAAAAGCTTTACGACACCAACAGGAAGTGGGTCCTTTAAGGGAAGCTGGCGGGCGTCCGGGGGTGGCGGGAGGAAAGCTCGTTGTGGTCCCTTTGCTTTTCACCCCCCCCCCCAGCTATCATCAATCGCACACCCGCCCGCCGCTTCACAGGTAGAGCTCCTTGGCTCGGATATGCTGCAGCTTCTCCCTCAGCATGCGGAAGGACGGCCGCACCGCCGCGTCAAGGGTCCAGCACTGCTTCATCAGGTCGTACACCACCGGCGGGCATCCGTCGGGGGCGTCCATCTTGTAGCCCTTCTCCACACGGGGCACCACCTCTTTCAGTGGCTAAGCAAATGAGAGAAGCACAAAATAATCACCATGTAGATGTGCAAAAGGGAACAATGCTGCCACCTGCAGGACAAGGCCTCACAGTCCAGAAGCACAATTTAAATGTAGCTGACAAGACGATTTGAAAAATAATGACACGCCAACATACAATTACAGTATTTATTAAAATAGTGGCCCAAGTCATTTATTAGCTCAAATTCAGAGTGTGTAAGATGCTTATGTGCATTAGGATCTGAGCAGGCGGTGCAAAAGGCCCTCTTGAATTATTTTATGATCATTTTAAGTGGCATTTTGTTGGATTCCTTCCTTCCCGAGCAACAAGCAATTAGGTGGGCGTGTCTCATGAACAGACCCATTTGGGAAAGAAAGAAAAAAAAAGGGACAATCCAAACCAAAAATGAAAATTTGTCAAAATGTAACATCTGGTTGCACCAAGGAGAAATTGAATTTGGTGGGTAACGGCCTTTTTTTGGGGGGTTCAATTTAGTGCCATATTGTGTTTAGTGTTATAGTGTCCATAGGATATCGGCTTTCAAATTACCGTAGACAAAAATAGTATCATTTCATCATTTCTCAAACGTTAATGTACTTGGCCACTTTGAATTCGATTTTGAATTTATTTCTTATGAAGATGCTCAATTAAAGGTCCTAATTAGCATACAATGACTAAAAATGTTTTTTTTTTTTTTTTTTTTTTTGAAGGGACAAACTACTCCCCCCAAAAGGAAAACAATGAAGCTAAGCTATTCAAACTTTGACATAACACATGAACCCATTTAATTTGAAAATATCAGTATATGTTTGCCATGGTAACGGGGACTTTGTTGGGTGGATTTGACTGAAACTGAAATGCAGCAACTTATAAAGATTGTGGGCAACTAAAGTTACTACTGCACTGTGACATTGTGATGAGTGTCAAGAAACACAAAATGTGTCAGAAGCCATGCCTCAAAAGAAGAAGAAATGATCCATTTTGAGTTGAAGCAGCTGATTTAGGGCCATTTTGGCCATTTCAAAACCTGAGGGATTTTGTTTGATTCTACCAAATTTGAATCACGCATACTAGAAAGATAGCAGATGGTAAATTGTTGTTGATTATGTTGGTGTAGCATTCAGGTACTCACAATTCGAGGGTAAGGCACACGGCCGAAGGAGTAGATCTCCCAGAGTAGGATTCCATAACTCCAGACATCTGACTTGGTGGAAAACCTCTGCAGGGGAAAAAAAATTAAAAAAAGAAGCATTGCCCAAGAAAATCAACTTGATGCTAAGAAATATACTTGACTGCCACTTAACACAGACTAAAAATAATCTCCACCTTCTCTCTCAGCGCTTCAGGGGAGGTCCACTTGACGGGGAGCTTGGCGGTGTCCTGTATGGAGGAGGCCTCCTTGGTCAGGCCGAAGTCGCTAACTTTGGCAATGTTGTCGTCCGACACCAGCACGTTGCGGGCCGCCAGGTCTCTGTGGACAAAGTTGTTGGCTTCCAGATACTCCATGGCCTCGCACACGTCACTGCAGGGAGGACATGTTTTTTTTCCTTAAACAAGATGATGATTGGACTATGACCACAACAACCTGCCTTGACTCTTTTGTCTATTTTTATGTAGTTTCACAGTACTTCAACCTTAAATGCAGCTCAAATGTGACAAGCTGTTTATTTATTTTTAAAATTTATGACAAGAGACAAAGAGAACTCACAGTGAGAACTTCAGTAAACAGTCACCACCGAGCACAGTCCGTCCTCGGGAGCGCAGGTAGTCCACCAGGCTGCCCTGTTTCGCAAAAGGAGGAAACAAAGCGGGGTTTTTTTAGTGGGGAAATCACTATTTGGGTTTTTTGAGATTATGTGTATGTATACTGCATGAATCCATAAATGTTCCTCCTCCAGAGTCTGTGGTTTGACTGACCTTGGCCATGTACTCTGTGACGATGTAGAGACTTCCCCTCTCCTCCACGATGACTCCCAGCAACTGCACCAGGTTGTTGTGTCTCAGTTGCCTGTGTAAACATGCAAAACAAGACGGCAGGTTTATCGTTAAAGAATTTTACTGTATCAGATTGTGGATTGGGAATATGTGCCAGAATTGACTCACGTCATGACGGAGGCCTCTGCGATGAAAGCCTGTGCTGTGGCGTCGTTTTTGATACACTTCACCGCCACTTTGGTCCCCCGGTAGTCGCCCACCATCACATCTGACAAGACAAGGAGATGGGCTTTGAACACTGAGGCCACCCTGAATCTTTTCAGTATTCCTACTTGAAATTATGTCATAAACCCTGACAAAATCATAACCTAAAAAACTATAACCATGGCCTAAAACCCACTCTAATTTGCAGGCCCATCTTGAAACCCTACTCTTGTTTGAAACCCTAATTTGAGACCATTAGCTTTGCTTTCAACCGTAAACCCGTCTCAAAACCTAAACATTTATTTCAAATCCGATCTCAGGCTTCAAATACTTATTTGAGAGCCTAACCTATCCTTTAAAAGCTGACCCAGGCTTGATACCAGTCTATCTTAAAAGCTTCATTTGAAATCCAAACCCACGTTTGAATCATCATTTGAAAGCAGATCCCACTTTATAACACCAATCCTGGCTTTGAAACCTAATTTAAATCCTAATCCTGGTTTAAAACCCTACTGCGAAACACAAACACAGGCCTGAAGCAGTAATTTGAAACCCGAACCCTTGTCTGAAACCCGAATTTGTTGCCCTAACACTGGGTTTGAAACCCCAACTTAAAATCCTAACCATTGTCAAACATCAAGGTGTCTGAGATTTGACTCACCTCCAAACTCTCCTTTGCCGATGGTCTGCAGGAGTTTCAGCTCCTTCCTGTTCAGGGCCCAGCCACCTGCAGGGACACCAAACACCAGTGAGGATTTTTTTATTTTATTTTTTAAACTACAAAACATGAGTCCGTAATGTCCTTACTCCTGGAGAACTCGTCCTGCGCCGCCACAGTGCCCTCCATCAGCTTGGGCTTGATGAGGCTGGTGCACAGGCCGTCAGCGTCTTTGGTGTAGTGCTACCAGGAACACAGGAGAACAAACAGAGTGCTTTGTCGAGATGCAATATCTGCTCTGTAAAAATAGCACCAATTGAGTATATTGCCGCCGCCAACATTCCTTGCTAGGAGGTGATATCAAAACGGGTGATGCTTGGGTGTCCTGTTGTGTTGAACGCAATATTGTTCCACGAAAATGAAGTCATTCTGAATTATAAAGCAAAGGCGGCTTGCAGTGGGATATTTTATTACATGTGTGACACACCAGTTTTGCAGCATCTCAATGTGAATTAGGTTATTGTAAGATTGCAGGATGCTGGGTTGCTGTGTGAAACGACACACTGTTTTTAGAACCAATATTACTGCTTCGCTTGGTTGTGTGTAAAATAATAATAATAATAATAATAATAATAATAATAATAATAAAATGGGTACAGCTCTGATGCACCAACTTCTTTGGGATTTGTGTAAAAGAAGCTTTTGTCCTTTTGATGCACTTTGTGAAAGCACACAGTTGCAGCAATATACTGCCTTTCCTGGGTTGTGTGTGTTTAAAAAAAAAAAAAAAAAAAAAAAAAAAAAAAAAAAAAGAAAAAAAAGGAAAAGAAAAGAAAAAAAACTACAACGAACACAACATCAGTTATCAGCTGTTAATTGTGGGACACCCTTAAAAAAAAAAAGAAAAAAAAGAAAAAAGAAAAAGAAAAACAGACTTCTAAAGTGTGTCTGATGTTTCCGAGGTGTCCCCTGTTGAGGAGAACCTGAAAGATGTGTCATTACAGCGACAGCTCTGACTTTCATCTCACACTTTTCTTTGAGGACCAACCACATTAGCTTTGCTGCTTTTTGTCTGTTACAAGAAACACTTCCCCGAAAGTCAGTTCTGTCATCTTTTTCTTTTTTGTCTTTTAATGCTCAGGGTACTGTCACCTTTTCTCTCATTGTCACAAAGAAATTAGTCAAAAAACCATGGAAAAAAATCTCCCAAGGGCGCCACAAATAAGACTTGCGAAACAAATGCTAGAGGTACTAAACTAGATGTAACATATAGTGAAAAAAAAAAAAAGTATTTGGGTTACACTATAAACTTTCAGATCCAGGTCATAAACTCGTAGATTTTAAAGTGGACATCTCCAGCACACCCACAACACGAGTGAAGATAGGGGGTACAGACAATGAAGGGATGCATATGTAACGTGACATTTTAATTGCTTGCATACAAATAGCAGCGCATCTCTCAAGTGCTTGCCAGGAGTGAAACTACCGGTACACAACTAAGTCGAAATTTTGTCATCTGCCTATTCCTGAAAATGAGCCTGTAAATTATTTAAATAATTGACACGCCGACAGAGGTTCTCCAATCTTATGTATTATTCATTATTAAGCGTACATTCTGTATTATCTGCATCCAATGACATGCTCGTCTCTGAAAATTTGGCGGTACTGTACATGCTCTTCTATTGGACGATGATGACATCATGGCCAAAGCTCTTTGCAATGCATGAACTCCACTGCAGAGCGTTGAAGAATGGGTGACATGACAACAGTGATGAGGATGCAGATGAGGCGACACAGCCTGTGGAAGCCGGAAATATTTATTTTGGGAAGCAGCAGTTGAGAAAGCGTGCTTAAGCTCACGGGAGTCCATAACAAATTCCAAAACTGCAGCATGACCAATGGGCCGAGAGGATGCGTTGGCGACTACAACCACCAGGTGGTGACATTGTAGCTAAGGAAATTCCCACGTGGGTGAGCACTGAGAACAATGAATTATGTAATGCATACAGATGCACAAGATGAAATATCATTTCAGAGGAAGGCGTGATCACTTAGTGCCTACTGGACTGATGTATGACATCACAGCGGGTGCTTTCTTCTTTGTCAGACTACGAACTGAGGCCTGCTGCGACAGGCCAACGGGAGCCGGGGCTAGCCGAGCCGGAAAATACAAACACTAAGAATGCAAGGAATCCTCTGCTTGTGAGGAGGGAAGACACGGTGGGGAATGCAGGAGGCTATACATAGACTACAGAGAGAGGAGAAGGCGGTGTAACAGAGAGTTGAGGTTTACACAAGGGAGGCAGAAATCCAGCCTAGGGGAAAGATAATGGCACGAAGATAGAAAGGGAGATAGTAAAATGGGGGACAGCAATAGTGAAAATCCCACTTAGCACCTTCAAGCTCCAAAATTGGGAGTTTGAACAAAACTTTGAGGAATAAATGTGGAAAAAATAAAAAAATAAAAAAATAAAAAAATCAGGTGAGGCCACACTAAGATCTCATTTTTTACCAACATCATAGGATTAGGATCCATCCATCCATCCATTTCCTAGTGGCCAAAAAAGCACATTCATTTTAAAGCAGAAAATAGTTACATGGTGTCCAAGTACTTTTGTATGGCTTTAGCAAGTGTGTTGCTGATGTTATTTTGGTAGGTCTCTACATCCTGTTCATCATCCGGTCTTGACATTCGACGTGGAGGTGCACACAATGAACCAGATGGCGCGGCGGCATGAGAACCAAAAACACTTGTTTTTGTTTTGTTTTTTGTTTTGTTTTACCCGATTCTCAAGAGATTTTACATGTTTAACAGAAAAAAACTGCAATACAGAAGGACTGTGACTGGTGAACTGTGATGTAGTGGGGAGTTCTACTTTTCACCTGTGATTAAAAGTGGACTGTTGTATGTGTCTGTGTGTTGATGCATATCACAGGAGTTGTCAGCGCACCTCCGAAGATTTGAAATCAATCAGCATCAAAGATTGTGATAGGACAGTCAGTTGGAGCTGGTATTGACAACAAATAAAAGACATAGCACTGAGTAAATATATATTCCTATGTTTGCTTTTGGTTAGCAGCCATATGCTGCTAGCTGCCTCAGTCAAAGTGTTTGTGTGTGTGTGCATTAGGAGAGCATTCAATTGTTTGAAAAATTATACGACTGGTTAACTTGTGTTTAACTAAAGTTACTTAGTACATTGCCTTTACTGTTAGGTTTTATGAGGGCAACCATTTGGATGCTACTTTGAAGGTTTTATTGTACATTTCCATTGCCAGCCCAATTAAAAGCACCATACGGGATGAAAGTCTATCTGCCTGCCAGCCTCGCAGATAACAGATCAGACAGGCTTTTTGAAGAAAGCGAGATGTTTAGTCAACCCCATTGGGAATGCCTAGTGTGTGTGCGTGTGTCTTTTTGTTTTGCATGCTCAAAGTTATGTAATGGCGTTAATAAATCGAAGCACAATTCTATTTTTTGTTCATTCAATGCATTTTAAACATACAGGTATGTAAAAGAGTAGACTAGTCACAGACTACCACATCATAGTGAGGTGTTTATATAAATGTATACAGACATTCATCTTGGTAAATAGGGTAGGTAAAGAAGGTTACGTGTCAATCAAAAATGAAAATTATTTCAGCACGTCACTGGTACAAACGACACCGCCATGGCGACGACGTTGACACAGTAAATTTTTGCCCTTCACTGTATTATCAGAGTTGTAACAGTGGTCATTTCTCACTCACCTCCACCAGCTGCATGAGGTTGTCGAAATACTCCTCCTCGTCGATGGTGAGCTTGCCGTTGTGGTAAATGATGCGGTAGTGCTCCACTTTGCCGTCGCAGCTGACGCACAGCGTGTAGTCGCCCGGGTAGTTGGTGCTCTCGCGTACCAGAAATAGGCCTGTCTCTGGAGGGTAAAGGAGCCGCTCAGCTTGCTCGCGGGTGATCTTCCCGTGGAACCAACTGAGAGGAGACCAGAGAGAAGGATATAAGATTAGGTGCAGTAAAAATAATTGCCATTCTTGATGTTTACAGACAAGACTACAGTGATTTGTTTGCTGAAAGAAGCCAGTTTTGAGGGGGTGGTTCTGTGGTACAAACGAAACACTACTCATCTCTACTACCATACATGGCCAATGGAGAGTAAAGCCTTAGTTACCATGACGACGCAGAGTTTTCCTATTAGCCGAGCAAAGAAGAAAAGGTCCCATAAAAACAGCAAAAGCACGGATTGTCTTTTCACAGTACTTCTCCAAGTCACTGAAATACATGTCAATTATTATAGCCCATCGACATTATGTGGAAAAAAAAGAAAAAAAAAAAAGAACGAGAGCCCTCATGAAGACAGCCTCGTCAGATTCAACTTGGTTGCATGCCAGAGAACCAATTATTAGTACACAAACTTTAAAAAGTCTCTTGTAAAATATTTGTACTGTTAATATGAGATTTGCATTTGCCATCGATTAGAGTCACCTGCCGGGGCAAAAAGCCGCATAGCCATAACAGCGTCCGTCTGTGAGTCATGACTGGTGAACTGGTGGCAATTTACTGGCACTAATTGATTTAGTCTGTTTCTTGTGGCCGCTCGCATCCATCCCTCCTTGTCGTTGGCCTCCGCCTGCAGACAGCGGAAGGCTTTGTGGCAAAGCAGCTTAATGCGTTTCAATTTGATGAGATCAGGGCAGGCTGCCTCTCCGTGAACGGCGGATCCTTAACAAGCAATAATCCACAGGCAAGGGGGTCTTAGGTCCACAGAAATATAGATTTTGTGAGTGTGTGGTTTAATTTCTTTTCACCAATATGCAGTGCTATGGTGCTATTAAACTTTATCCTTTTTCTTAATGTAATGTTTGTAATACAGGGCCCACAAGGGCATTTGATCTGCTCCGCCATGCTGTTCCAAAAACTAATAAAACCTCTATTGAACTGTTAACTGAACATTCAACCTGAGACCTGTGCATGCAAACACGTTCAACGGCTGAGATTTGACTGTTAGTGGGTTTCAAAAATAATCTCGCATAAGGCTCAAGTAAAAAAAGGTTATCCATCATGTGGACTGTCAGCAAAATATGAGGGCTGCCAGAAAAGTTCCAGGACTGGTGTCATATCGGGAATATTCAAAATCCAAACTAAAAGGTTTCCCCCATCAAAGGAATCCCGCTGAGACTTTTCCATTCTTCTCTGCTGTGCCTTTATGCACTTCTGCAAGGATTCTCTCAGGATCTTCTGCAGCTCCGTTGTCACAACTAGTTGTCCACATTCCCTTGATGGCTCTCCTGAGCTTGGGAAAGAGGGAAAAAAAAAATGTACACATGCCAGGTGAAGATGGGAGGTTTCTCCAGAATTGTGATGTTCTTCTCTGCCAGGATCTGTCGAATGCTCAGCCCATTGCGAGCAGGCAAGAATCACGATATTATAATATAACTACGAGATTTTATTATTATAATGAAATAACTCTCTCACACACTGAGGATCTTGTCAAAATGTTGGATGATCGTCTGGCTCAAACTGAAGGAGAACATTGGTAGTTTGGGTTTTAAATATATAATTTGTGACACCAGTGCTGGAACTTTCCTGTCACGCCTCATAATAGGTACATCCTTGGTAAAACACAAACTCAACATTAAAAATAGAAACTGGTTGTAAATCCAGTTAAAATTGAACAGAGATGAGGTAAAACAAAATTTACAGGGTGGACCAAATGTTCATAAACAGTTTTAAAATGTTCCCATTTTATTACACTTGCATTTTTTCCTGGCAGATTGTACTTCCTGACCTCCACCTTCCTTCACTCAGTTGCTTTTTACTCTTGCATCTTTACATCTAAAAGTCCTTAATGAAAAACCAACTTCTCCTTCCTTACCTTTGTTTCTACCTTTCCTTCTTCCTTCTCTCTGACCTCTTTCATTCTTTAGCTGCCCTCAGACATTTTTTTCCCTGGCATTAGTGGCATATTTTCTTTAGATTCTGCCTTACTTCTCTCAGACATGTGCATTCTTTCTTCCATCGCTGCCTTAAACTGATTTAGAATTCACATTCTTTATTCTTGCCTCCACAGTGCCAGCAAATAAATAAATAAATAAATAAAATATATGTATAAAGTAGTTGTCTATTTTTTGTCCACACTTTATAATCATGATTCCAGGAAAGGTCAATCATTAAGAAAGGAGGAAATTCAGCATCACCTTTCCTTGCAGCCGCCACTTGAGGGCAGCGGAGAGAGGGGTAACTAAATGACGGTGGTACCCACTGGGTCCCGTCTGAGTGGGTCAGAGGACCACAGCTGAAGCCATTATGTAACCCAGATGAGATGGGACAGAGCGCTCTTCAAAAATATCTGCCAGTAATAAGCAAATCAACAAGTTGCCATGGAGGAAACGAGGCAAAACTAATAATATGAAGTCAATGTATCTATGTCCACTACAGTCCAGTTAGTTTTGTGTCGTTACGGTGAAGTTAACTTAGTTGAACTTTTACACTTGTATTAGAGTCAGGTTTATCATCACTGCAGCATGGAGGGTGAAATGGTAAACGCATCTGTTTCACAGTCCAGAGACTGTGGGTTTAAATATTGGCTCAGTCCCTCCCCACTTGCGTGGGTCTATGCCAGCTTCCCCCCCACAACCCGAAAACATTGTTGTTAGCTTCACTGAAGTCTAAATTGTTCATTGTTGTGAATGCAGGATTTAATGCTAGTTTGTCTATATGTGTAGTGTGACTGGCTGGCAACCTGTCCTTACTTCACTCGACCCAAGTTGAGATATGGAAATGTTGGATGGATGGTTATCATACTTTTCCTCTTTTGCCTTCAATGGTATCAAAGAATAACAAAGACAACACAAATAGATGAAATTAGGGCTGGGCAATAACTCAAAATAATGTGACACATCGTCATTTTAAAAATCAAATCGTTGAAAATCATGAGAAATCGAGTTTTGTCTTGTGGATTATTAAAAGCCATTTTGTGAGTTGCAATTCTGCACAACTGGCAGAATGCTGGATGGGTGGTTGACAAGACATAGCTTACTTCATCGTGGCATTTAAGCACAAACTATGACTGTTGCGTTTACGTTAAAACTGAGCTAGGATCATTATACTTTATTGTTGTGTGAACATTTTGCACAAAACTATTTTCAAATAAATAAAACCTTTAAGTAAATGTGTATTGGATTTATTAGATTAAAATTGATTAAAATCATAATCGTCCTGAATCACAAAAATCAAGATTTCGTTTTTTGGCCATATCGCCCAGCCTAAGATGAAATCACACCAACGCAGAGCACAATATAATGTTTTAAACTCCCAAGTTTATTTGATTTTTGGGGCATTTCGTTTAAAATAAAAAAAAAAAAAAAAAACAAGAATAAGTAAACAGAAAGTTGGACTCAAGTGGAGCAACAGGATGTTTGTTGGCTGCATGGTCAATCAGTAATTTTGTTATGTAACAACCCATGACCCAATGACCCAAAAGTGGAATGCTGCCGTCTGTGACGCTCATGACGGGTGCAAAGGGGTCACAGAAGTGGCGGTCTGGTTGGAGCGCAGCATTTTTCAATTTGGGATCGTTTTATGGATCGACAAATGAGACACGGTGTCTGGTGTGGAGTCAAAATGGAGTTTGTGTGTCCACTTTGCCTCATCTGTCATTTGCTTAAATCTCTTGCCTCATGTTCCCCTTTTAGAATGCTTCTCCATCTTCTTTTTTCGACCAACTCCCCAGGCCAGATATAATGTGTTACAACTAGTTGCTCTTCCATAAGGCCACTTTAATACTTGGTTTTCCTTTCATAGGGGCTGGAAAGTTAAGATATTTACTTTTGAGGGCACACATCAGCAGCTGTAAAGAGCTTTTAGTTCCACCTTTAGCGCTAACGTTTGTCCTTGGGTACTTACGGCATGAGGCTGAGTTTCCCTCCCGATTTGACTCCTTCCCTCTTCTGGACATAGTTTGCTGGAATGGTTCCCTCTCTGCCCACGATGTTCCTCGCTTTGTACCAGTTAGGATCCTGAAGACAGAAACATTTTCTTCAGGTGATCATAACATATGATAGTCAGAGATAGCGGACGCCTGGTTACCCTGGTGACTCCGATGATGGTCAGCACATCTCCTTTGCAGAAGGGCAAGTCCTGTTCATTGGCCGTCTGGAAGTTGTATTTGGCTACGCACTCGGTGCCTGTCGACCACGGCGCCTGCAACACAGAAGGGAAGATCAAGGCATCAGTACCAACGTGCAAACCCGCTCCATGGCTCCAAGTGGCTAACAGCTACTGACAAATAGGCAAGCACAAAAAACACTGAAATTGGTTCATGAATGGGTTTCTCACGTAATAATGACTGAAAACTGATGCAACAAAGTGGTGGCTCAAGTACCAGCCTATCAAGGTCATGGAGTGGGCTAATCAGTCTCCACATCTCAAGCCAAAAGAAAACCGATGAAGGGATATGAAATATGGCGTTTCCAAGTGGCAATCAAGAAATGTGTAAACTTTACATTAAATACAGACATTAAAACAAACCATGATAACGTAAAATATAAAATATACAACATTGCATTCCACACAAAAGTCCAAATAAATTAGCTTAAAAAATATCCATGTATCATGGACTAAGCTTGTGTCAGGACAGGTATGATGATGTGAGATTGACTTACGTGAATCCCAGACATGATGAGAGGAAGTGGGCAGCAGGAGTCCTCAGGCAGGTAGCGCTTACTGTTCACCTGGTACCATCAGAGCTGCGACATGAACAAAGGCAAGCGTTAGATGTGCGCTCAAAAATCACATGTAGTCATTCGGATAATGCATGAAATTATTAAATTAATTTAAATTTGGTGTAGGCCAAAAAGATTCAGAATTTTGAATCATCCGCCTGTCCAGGATACCTGCTTCAGATTAGTGTGAATTACCCAATACTACTTCAGCAATGTACGACTCCAAAAATCCACAAAAAATGGCTTGGTTCCCAACCAAAATGACCAACTTCCTCTTCAATTTCAGGATCTTTGTGTGCATCCTGTTATGATAGACGTTCCCACTCAATTTCATGTTGATCGGTGAAAGTGGTGTCAGGGGCTGTTTCTAACTTTCCATACGGAGCTTCTGAATTAGTTCTTGGGGTGATGTGTAGGGGACCTCAATGAAGATTTTAAGAGAAATCGAAAAATACCCCAACTTGTTCAAAGCTGTTAACTTGGAGAATGAGAGGGATTCAAACAACAACAACCTGGAGTCATAAATACAGCACACCCAGGCACTAGGTAGACCCCAAGGACAACGAGTAGTCTGTCGGCCTGTGATGCCGGGCATTGCAATTTACTAGGAATGTCGTACAGGTGATCACTTGAAAATGCAAATGCAATCAATAACATGATCGGTGTTATAAGTTATCAATAAAAACATATGTAAATGTAATTTCAGCAAATGTGTTATTTCAGAACTGCGTATTAACTGGTAGCCCTTCACATTAATGAGTACCAGAGAAGTTCTTAGTCTCGAAAGGTTTATGACCCGTTATAAAGCATCTTGCTTGCGACCAGTCAAGCGAACAGGAAGTTGCGAGTCAAGAGAGAAGGAGGAAGTCATTCAGTCATATTTTCCATTGCTATGCATGAAGCGGGGAGGGACCAATGAGAGTATCCGTACCCCACAAACTAAACCAATGTTCTCTTAAAAGTAGTTCGTAAGTCTTGATGAGCATGACGCGTTCCCTGAAGACAAGGTTGACAACGCCGCTCTTGCCACCACATCCTGTGTTGACACAGGAACTAGCCTGCTTGCAGTCAATTCCAGATAACAGCTGCATATTAGGCCAGGCCAACCCCTCTCGAGTCACCCACTCACAACCGCATTGTAAGGCCAAAGAGTGCTATTCTTAACTGTCTCCGCTCTGAGGAATGCCTTAAGAGCCATTCATGCACATCAAGCAACATGCTGCTCAAGCATCACGCCCAATTCAGCCAAGTGCTATTCAGTAAACTGAACTCCTTCCTTTCTCGGAGGCGACTGCAGAGACACGCTATTGTTCACTTGGTAAAACGGCACTCACACGCGTATGGAAATCATATTCATGAGCGTACATGCTCTATGATAGTTTCCATTTCAAAGAAATCGTACCATACAATGGGTGATGGACCAACACACAAAAACTTACATAATTAAAATGAGATTTTTTTTCAATAAAATACTATTATTGCATGTGGCCTGATCAACCTTAATAAATGGATATTTTTTGACCCATTAAAAAGCGTATTAAGGGCACTTCAAGATTTGTATTGGCGTGCACCTGAAGTAGAGTATAGTGCAGCTTCTGATGCATGATCTTAACACGATTAACTCCTACACCAACACGGCAATTACATTGACACATTTGCCAAAATCCCTTCATGTTAAGAGTTCATGTTATTAGAGGCTCCGCCATTAAGACGGTCTTTCATTATGAAAGAGTGAGTCATCTCAGGGCCCATCTTTAAACGTTGTCTGACACACCAACATGGGTGTTATGCAACTGTAGTGCAGTCCTACTCCCTGTACAACTGTGGTTAAAAAAAAAAAAAAAAGTGCCCATGCTACCAGAATGCAGCGGTTTTCAGCCGGACTTCATAAGTCCAATGTTTCTGGTGCTTGGGGGTAGAAGACTCTCTACGAGCGCAAAAATTAAATTCAGACTGCTACAAGAAATGACATGAAAGCCCCACAAGTTCTCAATTCAGTGGTTACCAGTAGTATTATTAGGGCTGGTTGATATGACCTAAAATTCATACATATCACAGTAATCAGTATATACTGAATCATTTACGGTACAGATATATATGGCAATTCTTGCTAGGAGCCTGACACAAAGTTACACAGCAATGCCATTCAGTAGCGTATCTAGCTAAAACCTGAACTTTTTCTTTTCCCTTTAAAAGCGGCCACTCCTAACAAATAGTTTTTTTTTTATGAAAATGCTGAAGAGACCATGACAACTGGAAATAGTTGGGCTGGCTAATATTTGAAATTGAAGCTTTACAGTTAAGTGTTGCCATATAAATAGGCAATAGGGAGTTCTATATGAGATGTTGATACACAAAGTGACATACTGTACATACACAGGCATAAACATTTGTATCAGCCTGGTTTTACTCGGACATGAATGACAATCACTTCCTCCTCTGCATCTAAATTTATCGCTGCTCATAGTGACGTTGTCATGGCAATGAGTGATGCAACAGCCCTCTTTAGTGAAGACGCACTTCCCAAAGTATGACCCAAGACAGAATAGTGTGCACTCAATCATGCTCGTGTGCTCAAACTAACCAAACCACAGCAATCCTGTGGATTGAAGATGTGATTGTGTTCCAATGGCTGTGTTGCCATTTACACTGCACATCTGAGGGGGGGCTTAAAAAAACAAACGAACAAAAAAACGTTTTTCACAAATCCAATTTCAAATTTTCATTTTTTTCCCTTCAATTATGCAAAACTGCCAATTACAATGACAGTATTCAAAACATGTTTTGTTGTTTTTTCCCCCCCCCTCCAATTCCGGAATTTATTTCATTCCTCCTGATACTGCACAATATTTGAAACCTATTCCTCTTCCCTGCGTGAAGCAACCCCCTCCTGCCACCTGCAGTTTCCCCGTGAGCAAATGCACGCGAGACATGCAGTGTGAAGTGATACTTCGCGTTTGGTCTGAGGTTCTGAAGCCAGCATCATAAGTAAAAGAGTAAGAGTTGATAGCACACCCTCTCCAGATCCCTCACAGTCTTTCATATGCAGAGTTAAACAAGTCAAGCAGGCAACTTCAGCAACATGGAAGCACATACCTCGGGTAAAAGGTTAAGCAACGTATACTGTAAATGGGCCATCCACGTCTTTGGCAATGTTCAGTGTTATTCACTCTGCAAATGCCTTCCGCCAGGCTCCTTTCTTGCCCTACAGCAAACAATATGAAAATGAACTACAGAGGATGATTAAAAAATAATAATACAAATAAAATAAAATTTACTCAATAACATGCCCTAGAAGGCCATTTTAATCAAATTTCAATTTTTCAAGGTATGTGATTGTGAATAGCTAAAAAAATCTGATATACAGAAGGCATTAAATCAGAATTGGACACTTAAAGCTGAAGCGTAAATCCAGCCTAAAAACACAATGGTATATTTACATCCCACATCCAAAGAATCAAAGGGCAAATTTTTTATTTATTTATTTTTTTAGCTGATTGCTGCGCCAACTTTTTACCACTGGTGTAAATAAAAGCCTAAACAGCGGAATCACCAGAGAGGGCTCAAGCCTTACCGAGAAAGTTATCGTCAGCTACTCAAACCAGAGCGACAAAACCTCAGGCATCTGGGGCGATGCAATGCACACTTTATTTATACTGCTCCTCTCCACCGCGATGAGCTTTAGCGAGCACACCGCGACGCAATCGAAACGCAGAATAACAACATAATACGGGTAGACGGATTTTAGACAGGCTTCCTATTTATTTGCCATTTGGCCCAGATACTTATGACTAAAAGTCCCACATTGTCCTGAGGGAAATCTAATTTATTAAGACTCAATTAAACCACAGCCGCAAGTTCACTTCACTCAGCAAAAGGACGCCATTATGTATATCACCAGTCAACAACATTCCTCACAAATCCCGTGTTGAGAGAGTGAAATGCCATACAAGCCCTCTGGATGCTGCATCAACATCTTACTTTGTAGTCCCAATGACCTTGATTTTTGACCGTCACATGTTAATGAGCTCTTTATCCAAATGCAAAGAGATAAATAACATGGCCTTCAGGGCTTCTTTGCACTGTTGTACTGTATAATATTAAAACAGTGTGACTGCAGCAGAAGAGTAATATGGAAATGTGACAGGCTGGTAAGCATGCAAATGTACAGTTTCTATACATTCTCTGCAAGTGAAGTGTCACTTGAATGCATCTTATTAAATTATGTGTGTCATTTTTAGTGTTGTTCCGATACCGTTTTTTGGCCCACGATACAGATACCCACCTTTGCAGTATCGGCCGGTACCGATACCATACGATACGTCAGTTTTTTTTGGGTTTTTTTTCACAACAAGAAAAAGCTGTCCTGCTATTGGTTCAGAGCATTCAAGGGCCAATACGATATCTTAGATCGGCATGCAGTGAACATGTCACATACCAGTGAATGTCGTGCACCAGCAAGACACAAGATGCTGCACCCAAAGTCCTATATTAGCGTAGCGTTGGAATGAATGGTATCGGCATGTTACTTGTGAGTACTCACCGATACCGATAACACTGTTTTAATGCAGTATCGGCACCTCTGCCGATACCAGTATCGGTATCGGAACAACACTAGTCATTTTGTCTGTTGGCAACTGTGAACACTTAAAGTAATGGGTGAATCTGAGCGTTTCCTTGGCTTTGGCCAAGATTATAATTATGTTGCCATCACTAGGGCTGGGTATTGCCGCCACGATACGATACGTATCACGATACGGGGGTCGCAATACGATACGTATTGCGATACGTATCGTATCCCAATACATGATCTTCAAGGCGATACGTATCCCAATATTTTACATTAATTTACTTGCATTTTATAATAACAGTCATATGTATACCTAAAGGATATGTTTATTATGCTGGATGACCAAAATGTTTTTGTTAATATCTCTTCTGGTTTACCCCCAAGCAGCGTGCCTGGTTTTAACGCACTGCAGAGCAAGGAGCAGTTTTCACACACACCGGGAAAATGTATTAATAGGCACGAGCCGAGATGAGCAAAAATATCAAAGTATTAAAAATACAGCTCTAAAATGTGCTTATTTGAAATATTTGGGGAAATAAAAACAGCATTTTTTTTCATGCAACACATTCTATTTCATTTTTTTTAAACAAAATATAGGAAAATTGGTGCATTAAGACACATGTGCCATGTTCATAAGTAAATAAATGTTGATATTTTTCCTCTACTTTAATTTTTCTTAGCAAAACACAGTGTCCAATCACTGATGAGCTATTTTTGCATTAATTGAAGGCAATTAACTTCAAAGACGCTGCTGGTTTTAGGTACAATGCAAGCTGCAAAGGCAAGCGACAACCCATTTCAATTTGTATAACAGGAGGTGCACAAGGCATGAGATGGCCTACCAATAAAGATATAAAGTTCCACACTGTTAATTAAAAATGTCATTAATACTGCCACCTTTTCTTTTTATAAATGGGCAACAATTTGGATATTTAAAGCTTCCAACTGAAATGAGGTGGTGGGAGATAGGTGCATGGAAAAGGCCTGCAGAGACATCCGGCTGGGCAGAGATGACAACGATGTAAATAACGGAGGACGCCGAGATGTGGCTTAGTCATTACGGTTGTGTGCCTGCCATCTGCCATATGAAACTTTTTATTTTTTTTATTTTATTTTTTTTTAAGGAAAGAAGGCTCTTTTTTTTTTCCTGATAAGGATGCTCATTGAAAGGCCATGATTAGCATAAATTGACAAAGTAATGAGACAAAATATGAACCGCATGACGGAATATTCCATTGGGGTCCGCCCGGCAAGCAAGGTTCCTTGTAGACTTTGTCAGATAACGCAGGACGGTTTAAAAAAAATAAAAAATAAATAAATAAAAAATAAAAAAAATAATCAAGATGAAGCAGAGAAAGGTTACAGCTGGTAACGGCTAGCTACTCAAATGTACCAAACTTTAGTATTGATTGAACTAAGGAGAAAGAGTTGAAATCTATTTAAAAAATGATAATATGCATGTGGGCAATTGTTAGCACATCTACCTCACAACAATCAGGTTTGGTCCCTATCCCCCTTGCATATCAAGGGCTCACTGCACATATCGCATGGGAGGTCAAAATGAGTAAAAACATTCCGATGGGGAAAAAGAACAGAAACGTGCATA
This sequence comes from Festucalex cinctus, assembly GCF_051991245.1. Classification (NCBI taxonomy): domain Eukaryota; kingdom Metazoa; phylum Chordata; class Actinopteri; order Syngnathiformes; family Syngnathidae; genus Festucalex; species Festucalex cinctus. Next base: position 20,653,077 of record NC_135414.1, on the reverse strand, counting down.
AGATCACATCCTTTCTTTTGCGTTTAATCCCGAGTGGCCGCCTCCTATCTTGGCCTAAGTGAATGAAAAAATATAAATGAACGTGACAGAGAATTGTACAAGCAGACAGGTGGGCTGACAGACAGACGGTGTGACGTCAGGGAGCAGTGGGCTGCTCGGACTCTCGCTCGCGTCGGACAACAAAAGCAGGCAGCAGGAAGTGGAAGAAAGAAAGGAAGAGGGGGCGCGGGCAGGCGAAAGGGCCTGCGACGGCTGGGCCGCAGAGGGGGAGGAAGGGTGATGCTGGGCGATGGCGACTGCTTATTGTTTGAGCTTGAGCGCTCTGCTTCGGAGTCTCAGTGCAGACAAACAAACACACACTCTACAGCTCTGGCTATTTATATCCTCTCTCAATCCACGTAGCCAAAGACGGCCTGCACCCGCTTTTATCAGCACATACACTATGAAGATGTTAAATTAAATGAAAGAGTGTCTGCTCTGATTGCCTTTGAATGACTGATTTCTTTCTTTCTAGGAGGAGTCCTACATACTGATACGTATTTCTCATGAGTGTTGTTTCTTCAAAGACTTTCCACTGCTTATGGATTTTTAAGATGGTTAAAGGCCTTTTCATACTGCACTTAGCAGGGCACAGTGCACTATTGATGCTATGATCGATTATAGACCGCCATACATCGTGTGTAATCTTAAATGGATCTTTGACTTCTAAAGCCTTCAATGGCAGAGAGTTAACTGTGTCACTAGTATATTACAGTGCTATTTTTCCTCATTAAAAAAATATGGCTAATAATGATTTTTTTTTTTTTTCCCTGAGGCTGGAACAGATTAATGGCATTTCCTTTCATGTCAATGGGGAAACACGATTTGAGATATGGGTGTTTTAAGTTACAACTTGTATAATCAAGGAACAATTTAAAAAAGTTAAACCATATCTCACGGCAACACTGAACAGATAGAATAGATGCAGAGCAACTGACAGCAAATTCATTGAGTGCTGGAATGCAGTGTCCACTGTACGCCACAAAAACTCATCTCAAATATTCTACCCTGGTGACACATGCAAACATGGATGGAGTGTGTCAAAAGAACATTGGGTAGTAGTTTGGAGGTGACAAGATGTATGTGTGTCTGTGTTTGGCTGCTGCCTCATCTCCTTTGCTAGCAACACATGACAAGTCTTCCATTGAGGCCGCGGGGAAGAGGAGGGAGGCAAAGCGTATGCACACTGAGACACAAAGAACGTCATTAGCAGCAGACACAGTGGGGTGCGGGCACAATATGTCAGCCCGAAATCTCTTTTAATAAAGAGATGCATTCAGCACCAATGACACCATGGAGAAACACCCACCTTGTGACTAGGAGGAGGAGGAGAGACACACTGGCCAAAATGGGAAACAAGAATAAAGAAATGGTTCATCTCTCATGGAGGGGGGAATCATATTTGGAATGTTGTCAATTCTAGAGTAAAAAGGGAATGCATCGCAAGAAAGTGGTTTAATTGTTTGTACAGAAATATTGTAGTTGGGCCTCTGGGAGTGCCTCCCCATCCATTAAGAGTGAAACAAATAACTCGTTAGCTGCCCATTTCTAAAAATGCCTTCTGAGCAAGCCATTCTGAATTATGCTGAACTGTGAAACCAAAAGCTCAATAATTTACAGTACACCTGGTTTATATGCTTGATGAATTGGCAGTCTGGGGGAAGAGCTGACAGTTTTAGGCACCTACCAGACCACACATTGAAACACTGCTAAGCCAAAGCCAAAAGATAAGCAGGTCAGCAATGAGTTTTGTTGTACACACGTTAGCAGCAAATACTTGAAATCTTTGGCGAAGTTGTTAACGTGATGGCAGAGGTATTTGTGCTTGGCTAAGACACCGGTGCATGTGCCAAATGTACACATTCACTATCATTCATTGATAAATATAATTCGGCCAATTAGTAATAAAGTGCTGCACTGCCTCCGCCAGTGAAAATCCATGCTTTTACTGTGAATGAGTGATCACTGCTCTGTTCAACTGCTCAAATACAAGTAGCCTAGCTCTGCACCTGTCTTCACGGTGGAGGGAAAAAAACTGAAATCTGAAATATGTACCCTGCATCAATACACCTCACAGTGGATGTGGGAAGGGTAATCAGTGGTTCATAAGGCCGAAGAAGAGACCTTCCGCCCAAAACGTGCTAATTTCAGCAATGTTGTAAAAGAGATCTTTGCGGTTATGATTAAATTATGTCACAGATGCATTAAAATACCTGGGAATTGTTTAATATTGTGGAAAAAAAAGCACATGTATTGTTGCATTAAAAATACAAGCAATGTCATAGATGAGCAAAACCATTATGCTGCGTTCCTTATAAGATTTTTTTTTTTTAAGCTACATGTATGGACAACTTTTTTTTTTTTTTTTAAACAAATTAAGAAGTTCAATAGTCATACAATTACACAATCTACACCGATGCCAATCATGGCGATCAGATAGGAAGCCTTTATACGAGTTACTTTTAACAATGGCCACGCTAGTTAAAAAGGAAAAACTGGAGGTTGGGTTTTTAAGACAGTGAGTAGCAAGGACTGCCTGGCATTGTGGTATCTGCCTACCTCTCATATTATCGACAGTCATGCTTCGGCTACGATGCCATCCATGAATAATGGAACTTGCATCACGCTATGCCAGGACTCTAAATTATTCATCTTTGTGCGCAGACGATTATCAGCGCTCAGTGTGGGGCACTCAGCACTCTGTGGTCCACACTGCATACATACACTTGCTCACGCTTAGGCTTAAGCTTGCTTACTTAGAAAACAAGAAGTGAAATACTATGAGGCCACATTCTCTTGCATCCAGGAAGTGAAGCTATTCCACCACGCAACATGTCAAACAGAGGACTGGCTTTTTATAGTTTGTGGATGACTAATTATTGCTGCTAATAAACAAAAACTGTTTCAGAGGGACTTGACATAAAAAAAATTACATGTTTGGCCCATAAAATGTGCAATAGATGAAAGAGAAAAACTTTTTACAATAGTGGAACCCCCTTGAGATGAAGGTAATGAGGCCAGCAGTTTCTTTTCACAGGCTACGTTTAGAGAATGTAACCTAATTATCTGGGAGAGAATTGCCTGAAACATCCACTGCTTTATGATAGCTTCTATGGAGCATGTTCATGTCAGAGGATTAAACGCAAAGGCTTATTTTATCATCGTGCCCTGACGGTTTGCACTTTTCTCAACAATCAGGAGTCCCATAATATGTACACTGTCATGAAAATGAACCATGTGTTGCCATTGTGGCTATTGTCACAAGTTGTGGATTGGTTTCATATTTGGGGTTTATATGGATAGTAGGGGTGTTAAAAAAATCGATTCGGCGATATATCGCGATACTACATCGCACGATTCTCGAATCGATTCAATAATCGGCAGAATCGATTTTTTTTTTTTTATTTTTTTTTAGGATTCACACCTTGAGCATGGAAGAATGTTATATGAACGGCACATTAAGCCTTAATATTTTTATTTTAATGCTGTTCAAATGTGAAACAGATTGCAAACTGTTTGTGTACAGTGGCTCACGGTTATAAGCGTGATACGAATCGAATCGTCAGGTACTAGGCAATTCACACCCCTAATGGATAGAGTTGGCCCAGAATGGGTAAAAATCAGAGGACAAATAGTTGTTGGGCTGTGCTGCCATGAAGTGATCCAACTCGTACGTCACGAATATAGTTTTGGTATTTGCATCTGACAGTGCGTAATATGCCACAGCTGCCATGCCTTTTATACTTAGACAATATACAACAATTGAACCTAAAATTCATGCAAATTTGATGATGAATGAAAGCACCATGATTGGCTTTAAATCATGGGTTCCGATCTGTGGCTGATACAGGGCTTTACACTAACTTTTGCACTGGTAGCATGGGTGCTACCAACTTTTTCAGTTGGTCGCACCACAGGCTTTGGTCGCACCCTTTTGGGGGGAGATACAGCATGACCCTGTATTTGCCGATGTATAGTTGTCTCAATTTCTATAGCGTAGTATCAGATGACATAAAGATTGATAGCAACTCAAACTTATAGCTGCAAAATATTTTACTGAAACAAGATTTGTCTGAAATTAAACAAGTCAATTATTTTATATAACTTTAAAAGACATTTTTAAAAAAGGCTTTGCTTTTTGAACAGTAGTTTGTTCAATGATTATTTCTTGTTCAATGTTTTGTTTAATGCCTGTTTAAAAGTGACTATTGTAAAGATGCTCCTATTTTTGATGGTAAATGAATGTTATACGAATTATATAATATGAAAACAGCAGGTTTATTCTTTATTTTTGATTTATTGACGTACCAACAACTTGAATGGGGGATGAAGCCTAGTAGATGATTAGGCATTGTAAACAGAAGTGACTAGTTGGACCATTGATTCTAAGTTAAAAAAAAACAAAACAAAAACAAAAACAAAACACACACCCACACCCACACACAACGACAACAGTGATTTCACACCTATTATTCTTAATGATTGCTAGCTGTTATGAACTGATACAAAGCCAACATTGTTTTGATATTTGCCATTATTAACGTTTAATGCATTGATGGCCTTTTTTTTTCCCGTCTGAGTTGAACGCATCTCGCGGCTCGCCGAACGCTGTGAATGTTTACGCTCCCGTTAGTGGTTAGTTGCTAACGCCGGAGACTTGTGTCTATCAATGACGGACGAATTAACTAATTAACTTTCTTGGCGTAATTGGTGATTAAATATAATTTCTACGTAGCGTTGTGTTAATGTTGGAAGTTGACAGCCGCGTGATGACTCGTCAAGCTGGGCACCGTGCGACTGGATTAATTTTTGTACCAGCACAGGCTGTACAGTTGGGGGTGAATTGGTCACAGTCTCGAGCCCTGATCTGATACTAACAGGCTTACAAAAAGTCTGTTCAAATGCTAGGTTTTTGTAATGTACAAAAAATTCAGCCTCGGTTTCGATTAACATTAACATTTCAAATATGCATTTGAGAGATTAATTGTGTTTTTGCAAAACGCAGCTGAGGCTGGATGTTTTTCTTCTTTTACCCCGTAACACAGACATAAGAAGACAGGAAATTGTTGTTACATGTTCTCAAAAGCTAATACTTGCCAGAAATTCATGTACTTCAATATGAATCAAAATAATTGTGATTATTATTTTTCCCATAATTGCCCAGCCCTACTGAATATGTATTCCACAATGCCTGACACACACTTCTTTTGGCCTGTTGTATTAACGTTTGTTTGAGTTCTGTATCAGAGAACAGCCTGATAAATGACTCCTGTTACTGTTCTGCTCTAATGTAGCAATATTCCGAGATCCATGCGGAAAAGAGACTTGGCTGTGATAAAGGACTTAATGGACGGAGGGAATGGAAAAAAAGGGTCCCTCTCAAGTCAGGGTGGATAGTTGGTTGCTAAGTATGAAGTGTGACTATTAAAGTGACAGCAAGCAAAAGAAAGCAAGGGATTGGTGTTACTGGCAAAACAAATCACAGTTAAAACCAATTTTATTTCTTTACATAACAAAGCCTGTCTAAAGACCATGGAACTCACTGAAAGGCTGAGAATGGCATGAAGACAGGGTAGATTCTAGTACTTTGTCGCAGTATTACTGACTTCATCTATTCCCAAACCTGGAAGAGCTCACCTTATTTAACCACTGCACTGTTCTATAGTTTCCATTATGGCTGATAACCTTTGTGCAAGTAAATAAGCAAGTGTAACCATAAAAGTTGCCAAGTGACTTTCCACAGATCGGATCAGCTATATAAATGGGATCGTCTGATATTTTGAATTTTATGCACAATTTGTGAACAGCCGTAGTGTTAGCTGATCCGATCAATGACATTATTGATTGGTATCAAAAGTATCATTATATAAGTTTGACAATCCATCTGAGAAATATCAGAGGCATCAACAGCTCAAACCGTATCAATCACCCACAGCACGCCAGCAATTGTATTGGCTGTCTCATCACAGTACACTGTGCTGTCTTTGTGGCTTGGCAATACCAATCCACATCGGGCAAAGCCTTCGTTTAGTCGTTAGGATCTTCAGAATTTTGGATTACGATGCGAATAGACTACAGTGTTAAAGGATGCAAACTGACCACGAGCATGTCAACTGATACAGTAAACAGTTTTAAAGTCACGTACATTATCTTTGTGGAGGAAAAAAAAAAAAAATCATATATATTTAATAATTTATTTCCCAGATCAATCTGGCAACCGTTTGTCAACTTAAGTGTCTCCTTCAAACTCAGATGAAAAATCCCAAACTGCTGTAGAGGATCGGATTATTCTTCTTGTTCAGTGTTGTGTTCCTGCCCTGGTATTTAAAATGTAAATGAATGTTTAAAGGTGACTTATTCAAAACAGCTCCTTTTTTTTTTTGCGGTATAAATGCTGTGAGTTATTTACTGTATAACAAAGGCAGGTCCCCACCCTCCTTCTATATTATTTTCAACACAACATATTTCTCATGTTTAATTTGTGTTCAAAAGACAATGCCTAAGATATTCAAACTAAGGAAACAAAATAAAATGGTATTAATTTAACACTCAGTTGTGTTATGTGCTGCTTTTGGGAACTCCTCAACATGTATGAGTGAAGTGGGTATTCATGGTACGACAAAGTTTTGGAGGTACACAAACCAAAAGGAATGACTGCATTAAATGATCAGGATGTTTAAGGCCAATCACTGATCAGCGAGTCTAAATAAAATAATTCAATTTGGCACAGTTTGCGAAGGTATGATGCAATGGCTTTCTTGTCATTTTACTACATTAATGAACTTAGTGACAGCTCTTGTGGGAAACACTGCGGCTGCAATGTTTTTATTTGCAAATCCTTACGGTCGGTGGAAAGTCTACTCTACAGCATGACTCCACACAAATGAGGAAGCGCTTGAATGCTTCCCCATTCTTAAATATTCCTTCTGTTTATTAACAATCAAACTCAAACAAGCTTGAGTACACACAGGGGTGATATCATGTAGCTGCTCTAGCCAAACAACGAGCCTTGTGCTGGTGCATGCTGTGGATAGCATGATCCATATACTGATGTGGGGAGGATCGATTGTTCAGGCTGTCGACTTTAGCAACTACAGGGAAATTAAAAGGTGGTTGACCAAAATACCCATTCAATGAACCATGCAGAGCATGCCAAAATAATAAAGAAAAAATAAAAGAAAACAATGACTGATGATGATCAACTTTGTGTGAAACAGTTCTAAATTGGGATTCTCTGAAGCCAGTGGGGGTAGCAAACAAATGCTTCTTGTTGCTCTGTTCAACATGATGACCCCCGGTCAGCTGGCCAACGGGCGTAGGAGAAGAAGCCCTCGCAGTCGTCAAGTTGGGGGGAGCAGGGGAGGGATATGACTGACCAGACGCTGGCACAGATGGAGAGAAGCCTCGGCGAATTTGTGCCCAAGATGGCTGCCACAATGCTGCCATTCTACTGCACGATGAGGGCAGCAATGAGGGTCTGGTGCCGCGACCAATCAGCAAGAGAGCGCGACATTGTGACAATGAAGTGTCGAAAAGCACTTCTGAATAACACATTCGAGGCTACACCTTCCGAATATACCAAATTGTACACCATCATAAAAACAACTAATGGTTAACAAAGCGCAAATTGCCTGGACAATTTAGTCAAAAATCCAACTTAACTCTATCATACAAACTCAGTTACTAATAATAACCACAAACAAGTGTATCTGGAGGACCATCAAATGTTAAAATTAAAATGGCTGCCAAGGGGTTCAAGTGAAAGTGGTCAGCTGCATACAGATAAAGCACACTGTTCAAATCGTGTCCTTCTTTGGAACGCAAACTACAAACCCCAATTCCGGTTGTGGGGAAATTGAGACCAGTAAAATGTAGATACAAGCAGAATACAATTATTTGCAATTTTTCATCTCAAGTCTTTGCAAAGTAGGGGTGGGTGATATGGCCTAAAAATTCTATCACGATATTTCAAAGAAATTTGGGGTGACAATATTTTTGACGATATTGGCAATAATTACTGAACAATAGATTTGTGATTGACATTTCAGAATAATAGCGCTTTTATTGCAGCAACAATATTTAAGCCACCTTTTTTTTTTCTTCCAGAATTGAAATGTAAACAAAGTGCAAATATACCAACTGTAATGGAATAAAATTGAAATAAAAACAGGATGGACGGCTGGATGCTTGTGAAGTTATCTATGTACATTTTGGCCATCGGCTGATGCAGGTTGTCTTTTGTGAATGTCAACAGCCCTTTCGAAGGTGTGCCTCTGATACGAAAAATTCAAACAATCAGATAAAAGCATTAAATCAGAATTGGGAATTTGTAGTGCATTTCATGGCTTAAAGTTTAAACTTTAAAAAAATAAGCTTTTTCACCTTTGCATGAAGGAACTAAATGGCCCAAATGACCATTTTTATTTTTATTTGAGCCTTCTGTACTAACCTTTTGAAGGCTCTGTCAACTTACCATGCAGTCACAGACATACCTTCTTCTCTGTCTGTTGTCTTTGCAAATGTCGTTCTATTCAGTCACACCCGGACTGCTAATTGAAAGGGCGAGTCGTCTAATCAAGTGATGGAAAAGGCTTCACTTACATTGACTCTGCGCTTTGAACGGTCTCCCTGAAAGCCATGTGGAGCAGAGCCCAGCCCAGCTTAGGTGCTCAGCAGGGGGGTAATGGATCCTCTGTGGGTGCGCTCAACACTCATTTGAAGCTCAGCCAAAATCTGCTGACCTCAACACAAAGAACGCGTTCACTTCATCACACCACCACTCCGCTCCCCCAACGCCGGGCTGTTCCCTATGCTGTGTCCACTGTTTCCAAAGTTACATCGCTAACTACTAGCCCAGCATGCACATTATAGGGTTTTGTTACAAGAAGGTCCTTTGAAAACTCCAATCGCGTTCCACACACTCGTTGCCGTACTCCACATTTCCAAGGCGACCAGGTAACTGGTGTGTGATGGACAGCGACTGGCTGCACCTTGTTTGCAAGAACCCTCCACTTTGCATGCCAATGAGGTTTGTGCGGCGCAGCGGTGCAGGAAACAAAGCTTGAATCCAAACTGCCAAACAAACATTAATAAAGATGACCTCGCAGCCAAACACATTTCCCCTCCAAATGCATTCGGGCCAGGCCTTTTGAATTCCCCACTTGATGCACATCAATCACGGCGGTAGCGCAGCAAAGAATTCAAGTGCAAGACTCGACAGATGGAGTGAATGAAACGTCTCAACATGGCATAAATGTAAACGATATGAGTCGACCTGATAAACGTAGAGCCCCCTTACATACTTCTAAAGCTGGGCCAAAGAAAACTGTGGTCAGCCCTTAACAAAACAAAACAAATTCCCACACCAAACTTGTGTAGGTGTATCTCTATGTACACACAAGTGCCAAACCCTGACACACCCGTGTGGCTACACAAGGGCAGTATGTTTACATGGAATTCAGTATTGCAAAAGAAGCAGGGTCGGGTCCTAAATTAAGGGTTTTTGGGTGGTGGCCCGTCTGCCAGAAAAGGCACTGGTCCTGTATATTATTTATGATACAATACGCTGGGCTTCAATGATTATTTCATAATTACCATCATTATACTGTATTATTTAAGCCTTTAATACAGTATTAATCAGGGCTCTACACCAACTTTTGTACTGGTAGCACTGGTGCTACCAACTTTTTCAGGTGGTCGCACCACACAGCTTTTGGTCGCACCTTTTTTGAGCATGACTGTATTTGCTGAAGTAAAGTTGTCTCAGCATCGCGTAGTTTCAGATGGAGTAAAGATGACAGCAACTCAATATATAGCTTATATTGTTTTATATTATCCTACTTTAAAAGAAAGCGAAATACTAGAATGGAGGCTGCAAGCCTAGCTTAGTAGATGATTAGGAATTGTAAACAGATGTGACTGTATGGACCATTTATACTAATAAAGTATAAAAAAAAGAAAAGAAAAAAAAAAGGTGATTTCACACCCATCATTCTTCTTAATGTATGCCAGCTTTTATATATTAATAGAAAGCCCATATTGTTTAAATACATATTTGCAATTATTAACGGTTAATGCATTCATGGTCTTTTTTTCTGTCTGAGTTTGAAATGTCCGACAATATTTGAATGCAGCTTGCGGCTTGTCGAACGCTGTCAGTTGTTTACGTTCCTGTTGCTAGTTGCTAACACCGGAGACTTGTGCTATCATACAATGACATACTAATTAACTTTCTTCGCGTCTTTAATTGGCAATTAAATATAATTTCAAGGTGGCGTCGTGTTGCTGTTGGAAGTCGACAGTCACTTGAGGAATGAGGACTAGTCATGCTAGCCTCCTTGAGCCGGAAGATGTCACGCGCTGTGTGGGTCAATTTCAAAACACAAGTAGCAAGACAATTGAATCGACGTCAATGTTTGACTTGGAGGGCTTATATTTTGAAGTTGGCCTCCGCAACACATTCCGCGGATATACGACCCAAACCGTGGCTCTTGATGCATACGGCTCACGGCTCAAAGATGAAGCCGGCCCGTTGCACCACTCATTAAAACGTACTTGCGCCGTGCGACTGGATTCATATTTCACCAGCACAGGCTGTACAGTTGGCCGCATTTGCGGGTGAATCGGTCGCAGTGTCGAGCCCTGTAAATTGTAGTTAGAAGGAATTGAGTCGAAAGGAAAAGCTCTCGATTTACCCGTCGATCTACGTTTCTACCCTTCACCTATGGTCACGAGCTGTGGGTCGTGACCGAAAGAATAAGATCCCGGATACAAGCGGCCGAAATTAGTTTCCGCCACAGGGTGTCCGGGCTCCACCTTAGAGAAAGGGTGAGAAGCTTGGTCATCCTTGAGGGACTCAACGTTGAGCTGCTACTCCTGGCCCCTGGGATGACCCAGGACACGCTGGAGAGACTATGTCTCATGGCTGGCCTGGGAACGCCTTGGGATACTGCCGGCGGAGCTGGGTGAAGTGACTAGGGAGAGGGAAGTCTGGGCTTCCCTGCTAAAGCTGGGACCCGACCCAAGATAAGCGGTAAATGACGGATGGATGGATGGCTAATTGTAGTTAACTTAGAAGTTTGTCATATAGTGGCCCCAGGCCACAAGTCAACAACGTCGGTATTCAAACCATTTTCCCCACCTCTAAAATAATTTCCAGGTGTCCTCATGAAAGGTGTCTACGACTCTGACATGAAGTGAACAAAGGATGAAGGAATACAATACAATTTACTAATTGGCACATTCTGGTTAAATAGGGGGCTGTTTTGTCTCATGCAAATGTTGCACTGAAGACAAATCGAAATGGCTGTTCCTTGTCATTTAACTGGTGTGATGTTACCACCATGTGTTTATGTGTGTTTAATCGCAAGATAAGATAAGCAGGTATACAGTTAGCTTACTTTACCTCCAGTTTTAGCAGTTTCCCCTATGTTTCACTGTATACAGTGCTGATTTCCTTCCACACTTGTGTGAGTTAAGACAACAAATATGAGTTGAACGAGGCACATCGGCCCCTCCTCGCTTGTGGTTGAAGCCAAGAAGGCTGCTGAAACCCTTGGTGGTCGTGCCCCAGCTTGCAAAGGTATGTGCGCAAAATGGTTTGAAAGCGTAGGTAGGATGGGAAGAGGCTGGCAACAAGGCCAAAAAAATAAATAAAGTTGCAGCTGGTAGTGTGCTTTAAACATTCAACAGCACGAATGCAATCTCCCATAGACGAGATGGCGTGTCTGGGATAAAACTAATAATCAGATCATGAGTACATGTTTTGAAATATGCAATTGTTTCTCTGTGAATAGAATTTCTGTAATGAGACAAAGACGGGTATGTTCCAACGGTCCGTTATCCGACAGAGCTCCAGCATCGTGCTTTTATGCCCTCATGGTCTCTCGAATGCAAAAAAAATAAAAAATAAATAAATAAATAAAAAACTATGCGGTTTTAAAATAAAACATTGGCCGTGTGTACTGCATGATTCAGTCAATTGTTGCATTATGCACAGCGCTTTAGCTAAAATAAATAAATAAATAAAATGGTGCGTCTTCCAGTTTCTTCTCATACGTGTCCATTTTCCACAAACGAAGGCAAAAGCACCTGGGGGGTAAGACCATAAACGTCTTCTGCCAGCAAAGCGTCCGATAATGGAATCAGAGGCGCATCTCGGTGGGTGTCCTCTGATTCAAAACTAGCAGTGGGCGTTGTTAGCACACGCCAGGGTTAAAAGTCACCTATTTTGAACACATAATTTTTATATATATATATATATATATATATATAGAAATAACCATGTTATGTAGGAGGCAGCGTGTGTGTGTCCGCTAAAGCAATTAAATTTTGCGACGAGCTAACGGCTAACGGTAACGTGCTGGCAGTGGTTACGCGTTAGCAATGTGCGGCTAATAAAAATAAATAAATAAACCATAACATTACGATGTTTTACAAACGGCAACTAGTGGTTTCCTCGTTGTCCCGTTAGCCGCGAAGGCTACAACGAGCGAGTTCAAGCACAGCGAGACAAAAACAGTGACCCAAAGAGACAGAGGCTAAAAAGAGGCTAACTCACCCCGAGAAAAAGCGTCGACCAAGCGGGCTGCGACAAACTAGCGACGGTGGTCCATGGGGGTGACTGCGGCGGGGAGCATCCAGATTCGGCTGCTGCGGTTTGAATTGTCGACAATCCCAAAAACGCTGTGTGGACTTGATGCTAGTTTGCGCCCTGTCGATCATGTGTGTTATTTGTATATATATATGTGTGTGTGTGTATGTGTGGCAAGGCAACAAGAGAGAGAGGGGCCTTCTGCTTGCCGAGAGGAAATGGTCTCCGCGCATGCGCAGCGGGATGAGTAGCTGCTGCTGGGCTTCACGGTCGGCGAGCACAACCCAGCGGCCAAAACGGCGGCTACAGGCGACAATCAACCGATGGTCGACTTGTTACTGGCAAGTGGCAACTCGTTGGTACTCGGCGATTCTCCTTCTGGTAATACTACACATACAAGTCAGGATAAGGGTCATTCCAGAAATGAAAAGCATTTCGTGTTGGCAGTATTTTGTGGACACACAATAATAACAATTACGTTCTGAAGTTGTGTGTCTCTCTCAACGTAGGCCTATATGACAACTCTTACTAAAGTTACTAAAATCTTTTTTTTTTTATTCCCTCTAGAGGAAGACGAAACAAAGTTGGCTTATCACTCATCATAAATGACGTTATTAAGAGCATGGGTGGGCCTAAGGTAAGTGCATTTTTTATATTTTGCATTAACGAGTTTCTACTCATATTCAGTCATCATATTAAAACGAAGCCAAAAAACAAGTCCTGTCAAACACGAGTGGGAGGGAAACACTTCAAAAGCCTTCTGCTAGCATTGCTAATGCAACAAGGAGCACAGCTAGGTGGTTTCCTTCCAGACAGTGGCTCCTAAGGTTAAAATACTAGCACAAGCAACACCTAACACACTCCCACGACACACTACTCACAAACTTGTTTCAATGCTTTATTGTTAGAAAGCTAAATGTGTTATGTAGAGTGTAAGAGTGTGTCCTTCAACTCTATAAAATGTTTAATAAGCTGTGCACATTATACAGAAAAATGTGCTTGTTCCGTAAGTTAAAGTTGTCCTGAGACAAAATGTCACGTAAAAGCAATTTCTAAAAATTATTCACTATAAATCGCTTTTTTCTTTCTCACAATATGACGATACCATCCATCCATCCATCCATCCATCCATCCATCCATCCATCCATCCATCCATCCATCCATCCATCCATTTTCTTGACTGCTTATTCCTCACAAGGGTCAATTCAGTTAAACTATATTTATAGAGCACTTTAAAACAACCTGCGATTGGTTGGCAACCAGTCCAGGGTGTCCCCCGCCTACTGCCCAGAGCCAGCTGAGATAGGCGCCAGCACCCCCCGCGACCCTTGTGAGGAATAAGCGGTCAAGAAAATGGATGGATGGATGGATGGATGGACTTTCAAACAACCGCCACTGTTTTCTTAAGATGGACAGCAGATACAATGAAAACAGCAGAGTCCCCAGAATTGAACGTTATGTGAATTTTTATTACACAAATTCATCCGACTCCAACCATCCATCCACCCATCTATTTTCTTGACCGCTTATTATTATTATTATTATTATTATTATTATTATTATTATTATTATTATTATTATTATTCACTATTCACTAATATGATTCACTATTATATGAAGAGATTTGTGTGAAATAAATAAATATATACATAAATAAAGACATTAATTAATTTATTATTTATATATAGGCTACTGCGATTGGCTGGCAACCAGTCCAGGGTGTCCCCCGCCTACTGCCCAGAGCCAGCTGAGATAGGCGCCAGCACCCCCCGCGACCCTTGTGAGGAATAAGCGGTCAAGAAAATGGATGGATGGATGGAATTATATATATATATATATTATGCACATATGCATATTATGCATATTTTTAGCTTTTAAGAAGCAAATTCATTAAGCTTTGGCTCAGTTTTAACACACTTCATTACCTTTTGGTTAATGATCTCATACAAATTTTATCTATTTTGGTTTGTCTCATATTCAAGATAAGATATATACGCCAATACGAACATGTTATTAATAATTATTTTGTCTGACTTTAGAAATGAAAGAATGAAAAAATGTCACCTTGAAAACTGCACCAGAAAGGACTTGAAATGAAACCATCAAGAGACTAGACTTCTAATTTAAGAAGTTTAACGGAAATATAGCACTGTGAATTGCCATTCATGGATTACAGTAATTTTATATACAGTGCGGCTATTGTCCTAACTCATAAACACTAACATTTATTTGCATACGGTGAATGACTGGTGAGCACGCCCGCCTCCCAGTGCAGAGGACGTGAGATCGAGTCCAGGCTTCGGCCTTCCTAGGTGGAGTTCACATGTTCTCCCCGTGCTTGCGTGGGTTTTCTCCGGCTACTCTGGTTTCCTCCCACATTCCAAAGACATTCTTGACAGTTTGATTGTATCCTCTAAAATTGCCCCTAGGTGTGATTGTGAGTGTGAATGGTTGTTTGTCTGCCCTGGATTGGCTGGCAACCAGTTCAGGGTGTACCACGCCTACTGCCCGAAGCCGGCTGGGATAGGCTCCAGCAACCCCACGACCCTTGTGTGGAAAAGAGGCTAAGAAAATGGATGGATGGATGGATGGATGGATGGACTTCCTGAAGTCTGGAATGGGTTTATGTTATGGTTTTTCCACTAGAGGACAGCATTTGTCTATGATGGTTAGTTAGCAAGTAACTACCGAGTTTCAAGTCTTTGGAGCGTTTGTGATTTTAGAACAACAATACAATTTTATGTCAGTATTTGTTTTTGTTGATGAAATGCCTGTGACAATGTCCACTTCTTTGACATTGGTCCTGCCGTTACTCTTAGCAACCTACTCTGTCATCTTTTGGACCTTCGAGACAATAAAAGGTCTGGCCTGTGGATGTGAGGTCAAGACCTAAGTTAAGACCAAGACTTTGAGGAGTTGAGTATACCAAGCCCATGACTTGGATTAGTCCAGATCAAATCCCAGTTTTTCATAACAGTTGAAAAAAAAATGTTAAAGGTAAATGGATTAAAGATATCTTAAAATACAACTATTAAGAGGTAAAATACCACTCAAAATATCTGGTACAAAAATAATTTTCAAGGAATGTACACTGTTATTGTGTACATTGTAATATATTGTAATGTGTAATGGAAAATGCAAGACATTATTTAATTGTTTTACTTACCTCATTGTGACTTCAGTGAGATTCAGTCATTATAGATTAGTAATTCACCCTCAATCAGGTGGGACAGACCATGAACAAAATTGATAAAATGGACCTGTGACAATGTCCACTTGCTTGATACCTAACCTGTGAATGTCAGGATAATAACATATTTTCCCTGTGACATTTTTGGGTGTTAACCTAATGTCACCTGATAGATGATTAATAAAGTCTCATTTACGTTTTTATTGAGATGGATTTTCACTACATGGTTCAGATGAGGCCAAATTCAAATAAGTGTATCCAAATTGAAGAAAAACCACCCTCGTTTTGTAATGATGTTGATAAAAATACCAGATGCACACCTGTCAAGGGAATGAATGCGTAACCTAGACTTAAGATGCCGTCATATCACACCTTGCAGGGGAAATAACCCAGAAACCCAACCTCTAAGATAAGAAGCAAGTAGACACCCACACAGCTTCTCTGGTCGGTACTTGTTAGGCAAGGAACTAATTTAGTTGAAAAAGCCCCCTTCCTCCTTATGAGCTAATCTTGTCCCATCCTGGAGGATACACTATCCATTCTTCTGTTTGTCACTGCTATCTGCTCAAACAAAAGTAATGATCAAGATTTAGAAAAATGTATCAAAAGCAAGACAGACCCAACTGAGGCTAAGTGGGACACACTCGCACCGTCAAGCGACTTCTGGCCACTTCCCAAGGGGCTTCACATAGTCAGGCCCCGCGAATACCCACACTCTGGATGCTTTCTCTCAGTCAAAACATACACTAGGTTAGTATGCTTAAAAAAAAAAAAAAAAAACAGAAAGAAAGACAAGCAAATGGACACCTGCTATCTTTGTTAATGTATTTACAAATTATTATTTCAGCAGAACAATACCATGCTCTTCCATTAGATGGCAGAAGTTACAATAGACCCATATAGCCACCTGGTGACATGTTCGTACAACAGAATAAGGTATGGTTTCCGGTGTCAGATTTGTGTTCAATTAAAAACCAAGGACTTTGTGGAGTCAAGACCAAAGTACTGTAAAGTTTGAGTTGAGACAATGTCAAATTGAGGACTTTGGAGGGGCTGTGACCAAGTCAATATAAGGACTTCATGAAGTGAAGACCAATTTCAGACTTTGAGGAGCAGAGAATCAGGCAAGGTCAAGACTTTGAGTTGAGACAAAGTGGAAGCTCCAGTGTACAGTAAACAAAAATCAGCTTGGATGCACTCAGGAAAACTAATGGAAGAGATTTTTTTTGTTTGAAATTTAAATCAAAGTGAAACAGTCAGTGTGCAGTTCAGTGTCCACTGTTACTCAGTGCACGTTTGGTGCTTGAGCAGTCACGCAATGGCGAGAATCCTGAGAGTCACGGCAACCTGTGCTAGCCGAATACTCTTTTGCTTGTACAGACACAAATAGCCAAATAAGGCTTGATGCTAATGCCAAGACGTTAGCCGCTTGCATGTCAGAGACCAAGCAGGCTCATGAATGACTTACAGTATATCCCACCCTCCAGCTGCCCAAACAGTGAGGGCTCAAACTGCCTCCACCTCGTTGTCCTCAACTCTCCTTGACCACAGCACTTGACCCTGTGACTGTGGGATGAGGCAACAAAGGTTCAAGCAACAGAGCAGAAAAGGCTTTCAAGAGATTTATTTCATGATATTGACCCCAATTTAGCTTTTTATTGAGATACTTTACAAAGTCAACTGTAATGGCACACATTCGAGGGGAGACCTCCGGCAGGGCATTTGATGGTTGAAAATTCGTAAAATGTGCAATCTCTTATGTGGTTTTAAGAAGCCATTATCCAACAAACTGGGTTCCAACAAATGATTATGAAACAAGGCACATATGCCTGTCTTTTATGAATGACACCATTTTGTTTCTGTGCAAACTGGCGACCTTTTAAAGAGACCCCTCGCTAATCCCCCGTGCTGCCCTGTTAGTGGCACATTAGCAGGGTAATGAAAGTCAAGCTGCAGGGAACTGCCCGGCTCAGGATGTCTTTGATAACTAAAGCTGCCGGGAGCCAGTTAAGTCCATAATGCCCCCCCACGGACCTCTCGGCCCGCTCGCCAAGAACCTGATGGCCTCGCCAGTTGTGTGCACACCATCACGCCTTATCACGCTCGCGAGTGTCACGCAAACCTGCACAAGACAATTACATGAGCACACGTGGCCCCTCATCTTGACTCTGTTCCCTGATGCTATTGTTTTGCCCCGTAAATACGGTTGAGGGCGCGACAGGAAGAGTCAAGTGCGTCTTGTCATGCAAACGGCTTCCCGAGTGTTGGGCCAGCAGGAAGTGGGAGTCGCGATCGTGTGCGCAACTCAAGTATTCCGGCAGGTGAGCCTCCGAGAGGCTGTTCACGCGACACCGCTTTGGCTCTTTTGTTGACGCCAAAATAGAGCATTGCAGTGCTGTATGTTTTTGGTCTCTTTCACCTGTAGATCCTACAAATTACTTGAAGAAAAACCTGAGCCTTAAATGAAATAACAGTAACATTTACATTTTTATTTTTTTTATTTTTTTTATTTTTTTATTTTTTTTTACAGTTGACTATTTTAAAAGTTTAAACTGTAAATATACCACAAACTGTAACATTGTTTTCATCATAACAGGGCAAGAGAAGAGGATGGATGTTATGCTTCCCGCCTGTTTTGGCAGCCAATGTTAAACATGCTTTTGAAAACCATTATCTGGAACCTCCCCTTTTTACATATAACTCAGCAAAGGTGGGATATTTCACCCATTGTGGACACAAAATATCCACATAGAGACGATCTGGCGACAAGATGCCTTTGTCTTTTACACAGAACCCATCAAAGGCACAATATTGCCACATGTGACACCCCATTGCAAAATTAAGATGTAGCTTTGGCAGGCAGTGTGAAATGGACTATCACAACAGTTGTTTCTAGCCTCTTTTACACAAAGAATTTGCAAAAAAAAGGCAAGATATTGCCACAACTGTGTGCCCTTTCACACAGCAACATGGCATATACTTGTCGGATAACGACATTGCTTTCAATACAACAAGGCGGGTGAAATTACTTCCCTGTTGCGGTATCGTGGCATTCATTTTGTCACATCAGAGCCGTAACAATGTCTAAGTTGTCTTTAATTTTTGCACAGAACCGAGCATTCAAAATGTTCAAAAACGAAGTAATCTATAAGCAAGCTACAGCGTGTAGCCATGAGTTTGCAGTGGCTCTAAAATAAACTTGAGATTGGAAGTGATCTCTCAAGCATGACGAGAGTTGACAGCTCACACATAATGGTTGGATGTGGGCCAAGTTGGACTTTCACAGGCAAGCATTCCATATGGTGCTGCCATTAGAGCCAATGTCAAGAAGACACTGGGGGACAGCGCATTGGAGGGCATAGTTCATTGTTATCTTATTTTGCTATTTTGTGCCAACTGACTGGGTCTCGTCACTGTCAATCTACTTACTGTGGGACTTTACTTACAAATAATGCATGAGTCACCAATTGTTTTTGAACCAAATAGTCAACTACTTGACGCATGGATTATATCATGCATTTGCCATTATTGCTATAAATAAGGACTAAATAAGGCCCATAGGCCTCATGTGGCTTGTGCCCACACTTGGAGTGGCTCCTTAATTAATTTTTTTAACATTAAAAAAAAAATGCTTCCTTTCTCTATGAAACCTGGTCAGAATTAAGTAGTAATAACACCATTCACCACTAGTTAGCGGAGATTGCCTTGTTATTTTTACCCTTGGTAAATATTAGGGGTGTGAGTTGCTAAGTATATGGCGATTCGGTCTCTATCACGATTCATAGGTCACGATTCTATTCGATACCCATTAATCCCGATACGAATTTATATGTTGATTATTGCGATTTTTTTTTTTATTAAACAGGTTGCAATCTGTTTCATGTTTGAACAGCTTTGAAATAAAATATTAAGTCTTAATGTTACACTAATATAACATTCTTCCATGCTTAAAGTGTGAAACCTAAGTAAGACCTTTTGTTGAATATTTCCAACAAAAATTGATGTTTAAAGATCGATTCGGCTGCATATTGAATCGATACGTGAATTGTGCCCTGCAATTTCGCGATATATTGCAGAATTATTATTTTTCCTTAAATAAACATCCCTAGTAGGCTTAAATATTGCAACTGCAATCGTTAAATAGAGTTGAGTTGAGTTGAGTTGAGTTGAGTTGAGGCTACTAGAGAAGAAGACTGTAGTGCAGTTGTCATCCATGATTGGATTACTGGTGTTTTTGAGTCATAAGTAATGAGAACACTTGATGGGAAAAAGGAGAGTTTCTTATATAAGTAACAAGAAAGGCATACTACCATATCTTGGTGGGGAATTAGATAATGATTTCCTTAACTTGATCTTGGCATCAGAACTATATCATTACTCTGTCACAGCTTCATTAACAACGTGCAACACAAATGTAACCCGATACAGTATTTATTTAACATACACATGAGCAATGGGTAAGATAAACAGTACACTAGTTTTTATGTTCACTGTTTAGGTCTGTCTATTTATGTGAATGAGTTGACATACAAATGCTTTTGAAGGTGAAATATAGCCAGGTTTGCCTTCTTCTTCTGTGGTTCGGCAAAATATGTGGGTGGCTGGGTGGTACTGGAACCAGTCAACAGCTCTGGTCTAATTCATCACAAGAGCCATACTAGTTTTGAATAATTTAATGGCATGGCAATGGATGGTTTTGTGTATTGTTTTCTGAGTTGCTTCACTGAATAATTCTAAACATGAATCCATACTGCAAGTGTTGACCGTCTAAACCTCGTCACATGGTTCACATTGACATGCATCATGCAAAACTTGGACCTGCGGTGGCGAGCCACACACTTATCGTGTATGTGTGTTAGGTTATGCAAGATATCAGGTTGCTTAAGAGAGTGTCAAAAGTCACTATAAGTAACATGACAGCTAAACAGTAACATTGTGTTGTCATAGAGTTTAATACAAAGCAGAAGCCATTTTGTTCAGATTTAGTATACGGTAAATTCTTCTCATAGGAAATAATGGAAACAGAAATAACTGGGGTCTATCTATGGCCATCACAAAACCTTTATGAACTGTATAGGCAATGATTTACATTGCATTTTAATATTATTAACTGTTTAGTGATACAAGTATAAAAGAAAATGTCTTCTTTCATGTTGAAAAGTGGTAATCAAACAAGAACAAAGAGTTTCCTAATTAGAACTTACAAGGATAACATTCTCAGAAAAAAGTGTTAACAGCATTTCTTGTTTGGGGAGGTAATAGTCTTGATCTTGCTGTCCTTGCTAACATGCACTGCTTACACTAATTCCCTGGCTAGGCTAGTAGCCTGGCTGTGAACAAAAGAGCACAGTCAGTGTTGCAAAGTTAGTAGGCAGAGCGAGTTTCATGTACATACGCCTTTCCTAGCCAGAGTTAGCTAGGGGGTGCTGTTTCAGGCAGCCCACTGCCTGGAAATGTAACCCCCCTTAAATTTTGTAGTGTTTGTTCCAGGACTTCTTGCTTTTCAATGTGTAATGATGGTACTAAAATGAGTAGGCAGGGTGAGTTTCATGTACGTAGTGCTTTCCGAGCCAGCGTTAGCTCAGGGGTGCTGTTTCAGGCAAACCACTGCCTGAATCCCATAAATATTGCTGTGTTTGGAAAAACCCGTGATATAGTGATGTACAACCCAAGATAAACCCCATTATATATTAATTTTGGACCCACATACAAATCCGCGATGTGAACCGCGAAGTAGCGAGGGACCACTGTAATTCTATTATTTCTGTTTCAAAGATTGTTTAGTGTCAGGACGTAAAAAGCTATTCCTAAGGGAGGAAAATATCAGCATTTGTCTTAAATACAATGACATGGAAAATAGATTTCAGATGAAAATCAGATTTATGTAACATCAAAGATGTTATTTTATGGCCATATCTCCCAATCCTACTGTAGTTAAACTAGTTGAAACTAGTTGAACTCAACCACGATTGCCAGCGCTGTAACAAACCGTACGACCTACTACTTGATAAAGTTTACATAGATGTAAGCACACAAACAAAGAGAAAAAAACAAGAAAAGAAAAACTGGAAAAACCTGGCCTTCAGCCCTTAGCTCTCACGCTAACCAGGAGCCGGGGAGGTAAAGTCGCACGCTACTTGTCACTGTGACAGCTAAGATGCTTTGGACTGTCACGCAAGGTGAGAATAGAATAGAAAAAAAAAAAAAAAAAAAAAAAAAAACCCAAAAAACAGAAGTGCCCAACTAACCTAAAACTACAACAAGCATGACAGACATGACTTGTTTTTGGCAGATTTTTTTTAATTTTTTTATTTTTTTGGCAGCAGTGATTTCTAAAAGTGACCCAAACACTTTTCTAAACACAATTGTGAGGAGTGAGGGGGAGGCGAGTTGGCGCGCTCACCTGTGAACAGAGCCGACAGCGTTATTAGCGTTAACAATGTCATCGTTGGCTCGGAAATGTTTTGTCACGCCATGCATCGGCACATGCAAAAGGAAGCAGGGGTCGGTCCAAGTCAAACTCGTTGATAAACTGGCAGCTTCAGTTTAGACTAAGACCAGCAAAAAACACAAAAGAGCAGCACAGACACTTTCTGGGACATTATTCATTCAGGTATGGGTTTTGTCGCAGTTCCACAAAAGCATGTCAAGCATCTCCAAATGGTGTGCGTGTTTTATATTATTCACTGAAAAAAGTAACATGATTTTCATTGCACTTCAGGTAAAAATAAAATACAAAACTCAAACAAATGTCACTGTCTAATGAAAAGAATATATCTCCAATGTTTTTTATTTATTTATTTATTTATTTATTTATTTATTTATTAATTATTTTATTTTTTTTACCGATTCATAAAATTTGAACCTAATAAGCCTATTTCAGCATCAATTTTAAAAACACAGTACTTTAGTAAACTGCAAATATAAGATTTCTGGTTAGTGAAAAGCATGTACCGGTACATAATATCCATTTTATTTCTTTTTGAAAATATTCTCAAATAACTATAATAATAATTTCTTTTTTTGGGTAGTAACAATCAAGACGATAACATTACTGTCATATGAAAATACTTTGTATTGGTATCCAAAATGCAAAGAACAGAAAAAGCCTTGATTAAAAATATTTGCCCATTTTTTTGTTTTGTTTTGTTTTGTAATGCCCTATGGACATTTATGTTGTTGAAATTCTTTTATTTCATGCCATCATCACACGCTGCTGTATTTTTAATTTTTTTATTTTTTTTATTTTTTTTTTTTATTTTTTTTTTTTTTTTTTTTTTTTTTTCAGGCATGTTGGCAAGCGGTGTCCCACCAGTGTGGGAAGGTTGACTTTGTATCTCCTACTTCTTGACAGCGCCATTTTAATGCGAACACGATCATTGAAAAAGACAGAAAATTGTTGCTTTGACAGCCAGTGTAAAATGTGCTACCTAGTAGCGACTGTACCTAGAAAAGCTAGTTAATCTGTGGCAAGCCCAGTCAGTAACGTGCAGTGAAAATGGGATATCAGGATGAAATGCAACTGAGATGGCAAGCTCGCAGACTTTTCAAAGTAGGTAAAGCCCGTATCCCTCGGAGGGCCGAACATTTGCAAGCGCTGGCGCAGGTAGCAAATGTGCACTCCTGTCAGGATTTGTCATGGTTCGTTCAAGGTTTGCAAACTTTTACTTAATGTTTGCTAAATATTTCACATGTTCCTAATTTCGTTGCGACAAGAAAAACCATTAAAAATCTTAAGTGAACGTTTAGAGAACGTTTGATCTTGAACAAATCCTGATGAGAAATCAGCATTCGCTAGCTTTGCTTTCGTGGTTTAAATGTAGCTGTAGGTGTAATAGGTGGTCCAATATTTGTCCATACAGTGTCTATTGCAATATCCTGATACAGGGAAGTATGGACAAACTGTACCTGTTAGTGAAGGTAATTTAGCTCCCATGGAATTCACTTGGACTTGAGAAGACCATTCCTACTTTAATGCTGGAGGCCTCCCGTCGTTTTCTCCCACACAGATCGATGGAAGATATCACAGGAACATTCCTGAAGGGCCCACCCTGTTTCCCCTTGTTTGTAGCTTAGGAGTGGGTGGTGGGGGGCCTTTCTCGGGATGGTATGGCATCGCGTGTAAAGGCGGCGGCCCCGCCTGGGCCCCTAGGCACGTTGGCCCTGTGCAATTTGGCCACCGTTACCCAGCCACACGCCTGAGAGCGGCAGATTAAAATAAAACTCCCCCAAGATAAACTTCCACAATTGATATCACGCTGGCCTTTTCCAAGCACTCTGGGACAGCACTGTTTCCTGTCCGGTAGGGGTGTGATGGGAGTGGGGGCGGGTTTCCTGTGCTGAGTAGATTGGGAGAGGAGGAGAACACAGAAGCATGAAAGGCATTGGACTTCTCTTAACTAGCAGACTGCCAAAGGGAGGGAGGAATGTTTATTGATCTTAGTCACACACATATTGTAAAGAGGAACTTTGCTATGGGCCGCTAGCACGCTATGGGAATCAGAGTCGGTAGGGTGGGGCGGTTTTGTAGAGCAGGCCCTTCCTCGGTGCCATGCTCAAGAATTTTACTAATATAGTACTAACAGGAGTTATGTATCGGCAACAGAATATTAATAATTCCCCTAACCTAAACCCCATAACTCTTCAACCTGTATCTTAACAAATATATAAGTAAGCAATATGAAGTGACAGTTTGGCAGATTGACAGATACAGAGATGTGCAAAATTGAAAAAATGCCAATGTAACATCATTAGTGAACTGTTTAAAAAGTTGATGGAAAGGGGAAAGACGCCGTTTGAATGTTGATTGTAGTGTCCATTGTTCAATCGCGCCTACCAGAGGGAAGGTGTTGGAAGAAGTGGTCTACCAACCCTACACATGATGATTATGTGCATCAGTGCTGAGTGAATAGACTACAGGGTTATCAAAAATATGTAGCAAATTAAGTACTCTCTGTAGGTTGATAATAATTTTTGGACCGTACCATGTATTTCATGTGCCCCTTTTAAGATCGAGGTCTGGCGAAAGGTCTGCCCTAATCAACACTAACTTTTAGCCCTAAGTCCAAACGAACACTCGCTCAACCCTAACCATTTCACTAACGCACAACATGAAGAATTCCTCTAACTATAACTGCTAACCTCTTAACCTAATAAGTCCTTTAAGAAGTGCATGTTTCATCCTCGTATGCCATTTTTAGAAATATTGGGGGGCAACTCAAGTGACCGCTTCCATTGTGTGAAAGTGAGTTTAAGTGATGACTTGTGCACACACGCTTCCTGCTGACCCTTGGAAAATGCTTATCAATGCTTATCGCAGAATGCCGAACCATGCATTCTTAGGGTACATTTACACCAGTGATTCCCACCCAGTGTGCCGTGTGAAATTATCTAATGCCAATGTTGACATTTATTTTTTTTCTATAAAAACAAAAACTTTCTTTGCCAACCATATAGTAACAGACAAGACATAAATTACAATAATACGGTACACAATTAACTCATATATCCACTGTTTGGGAATTGTTTTGCCAAGTGGTGAGCCGTTAGAATTTTCCAATATGATATTTGTGCGTTGGCTCAATAAAGGTTGGGAAGCACTCTTACCCAACAACAACTTGGTAAAAATTATATATTCTTTATTTTTATTTATTGAAAAATTAAACACAAAACAAAAACAGCACCTGAATGGTTTTGTAACTGGGGATTTATTTTAGGAAGTTATATTCCAGCTGTAGCAAGTTAGCAACCAAGCATTAGGCAAGACCCAGATCATCACTTGCTTTTTTAAATCAAGTGAAAACAAATGTTAATACTGTACATGCCTTTACGTATTTCTGATGGTGTTTTGTAGCAATATAAATTGTTGTTTGTGAAAACACAAAGAACAATAGCCAGTTAAACTGGCAAGAATTTATCAATGTTGCATTACCTGCTTTACATTGTTTTCGTCTGGCTGGTTTCCATTCACTTTGTCCTGCTCTTCATTACTCATATCCTTTGCATGCCATGGAAAAGTCATTATTTAATTTGTAGACACACTAACAGCTCGATTTTACTTGCTTCTCGGCCAAAATCCGCAAGTCATTGCTGCATTTCTGGCTCGTCATCCTTTCTGAGAATGAGAAAAAACGAGTTGCACAATGTAAGAGATGACGGTGTCACATTTCCTTCCGTTATGTTCATCAAGCCCAAAAATAAATCACTGTCACGGAATATATTACTCCCATGATGTCAAAATAGGAAATACACTTTCACATTGAGTCAGCAAAAAAAAAGAAAAAAAAGTCACCATGACTTTTACACTTGTGTGATTAAGGAAGCCTATGCATTTTGTCCCAAATTTATAATTTTCATCAAAAAAGGGGGAAAAAAATCCCTCAGGAATAAAAAATTGGAACTCCAGAGACCCAACTGTATATAAGCCATTAAAAAGTTTTTTTTTTTTTTTTTTTAAATACAGTATATCATCTTTTAAAAAAGGTTTTTGTTTTTATGTATTTCAAATGCTAAATTGTCACTTAAAACACACTTGTTCACTTAGTTACGGTTTATAATGGCGACAGATTATTTCTGTTAATTGTAAAATCCTATATGGCAACATTTGCCAGCTTTCTCACCTGAACACCACCTCAGGAACTAGACTGCAGGTGACCCCCTTCATTATGCCTTTTGGTGCATGCAGTATTCCCGTTCACAGATGACCTCAGCACGCGGTGAATAGACACAACACCGGTAGGGCGGTCTGTGGCTTCACTGCCCCCATGTTCCTTTTGCCGTAGCTCAAGACATAACATTAATCAACACGTGCACATTATTTTTAGAAATGAACACGTTACACATGGTTGTTATACAGTATATAGGATGTTTATAGAAAATAAAGCCTCTGACTTTGTTGACCAAACTTTTTGTTCAAGATAAACAAAGTTGCTGCGTTTTATGGAAAGTAAGATGCACATCCATCCATTTTCTGTACTGCGCATCCGCATTAGGTTCACCAGTGAGGTGAGCCTTTGTTTTATGGACCAATAACCATTGACGCTCATATTCACTAATGGGCAATTTCAATTGACCTGACATGAATGTTGCTCTGCAATTGGCTGGCAACCAGTTCAGGGTGTAAGCCGCCTGCTGTCCGAAGCTGGCTGGGATAGACCTTGTGAGGAGTAAGCGGTTAAGCAAATGGATGGATGGATGACATGAATGTTTTTAGAATGTGGGAGGGAGTCAGAACATGCAGACAAAACTCACACAAGCACGGGGAGTACTTGCGCACTCCTCACAGGAAGGCTGGAGCTCGGATATGAACCCACGACCTCTAAACTATAAAACGGATATGCTGCCTATGTGCAGAAGGGCTGAACAAAAATGAATGGCTGTTGTCATTGATTAATAGTGTAATTATATAAAATAAAGATACTTTTTATTTCTTCCATATAAATTGAATATAATTTTTTATTTTGACAGGATGAGCTACATTTTGGTCAAATTACATCATCCTCAAACTTGAAGGGGAGGGGAAAAGTCTGTTTTTAGGGCATTAGTAGCTCTCTTTATTACTGTAATGTAATCTTTATTTATCCGGATAGACTGTTGAAAACAGTTTTTTGTTTTTTTTACAATGTCTGTTTGGTTCACGAGGCTCAAATAAAAATAAGGATACAAACAAATGCAAGTGCAAAGGAGACTTTGTACAGGAAGTACCACTGTAAAAAAAATCTATGCAATATTTGGTATTATTAGCCACTGCAAAATTATTCAGTTTGTACATTGGTTTGGTTTAGTTTGGTTTGGCTTATTCATTTTTTCCTTTCGGACACATGACAGTTTACATCAATCACATCACATTATTTGCAACATTGACATCCAAAAGAAGGGCTGACGGGTAGAAGCCGAGGCTTATTCGAGACCCGTCCCCATCGACCCATTACTATAACGCATCAGTCATATACATTATTTAGAATAGTAATTAATTTTTATCGTTATCCATCCCATACTATCCCAAACGCTGCTCTGCTCGCTCAGTTCATCTTGAATGTCTGTGTGTAGATTGTACATGTCATTTGGAATGTCATTTGGAACTGTTGTCGGTTCCCAGACGCCACCAGCAGGCCCACCACTAACACAGTACTAAAATATTTGTTTGTACATAAACAAATGTAAAAAAACAAAACAAAAACAAAAAAAACATAATAATAATAATAATAATAATAATAATAGTAATAATAATAATAAAATAAAAAAAATAAACCGACCATCCAACTGATGTAAGGAAAGTATATTTAAAAGTTAAACACAAATGAGCTGTACTTGATTGATGGATGGATGGATTATTAATAGTAAGTGAAGTGTCACATTTATGAAATGATGACAGGTAACTTCAAAATACAGTACTACTTTTTAAAAAATGAAATCTTTACTTAAGCAAGCACTTGACATATTATGTCATTAAATAATATAACACATTTGATGTACCGGTAAGTTGTAACAATTATATTAAAATAAAAGGATAGAAATTACATCAATGCAAAATTTGCAATGTTTTAAATAATTTATTATTCATGTAAACTTTATGCTATTATTTCAACACGTTATGCTTATGTATAGGAATGGGGCGAAGAAGTATAAAACAAAATATAAAACTGGGGTATTTTTTTATTTGTTATTTTTAACAATAGCTCATATATGTGCGGTGCTGTTTTTGTAAAATAATTATTTTAAATAAAGCAAACACTGCATTTAGTATATTTTTATTGCGTCCGCCATCATATGTCCACTTACACATGCGTAATCATAATAATGACAGAAATGCAAAATTTTCTAGCTTACTGTTTGTATTACAAAAGAATCACTTTTTGGTATCCTGGCAAATCAAGAGTGCGCACACGCACACACACACGCACGCAAACACCTGTATGCACACATATGTATACAAATATTAGGCACATAAATTTACTTTACAAAATACTTAATAGAAACACATAAATCACATTTTAGGATGCAAATATAGCTTCAGTGTTGTTAAATCCACATTATAATGGGTTATATCATAAACAGTATAAGCTCATCTGTATTTCATTCAGAGTCACAGGATAGCAGCAGGACCCAAAACCACAACATGGACGTTGGTAAAAATATATCTTCACAACATCATTAGCTGCTTGACTTCAATTTGATGTCCAGTTCATTACATTCTGACAATATGGCTTTGTTTGTGAGCCATGCGTCCATAGTGTTACAAAAATACCATTATTACTGCATACAGTATATATACAGTAAATACAAGGCATTTCTTATATTACAGTATGACTGTTGTGTAATTGTAGAGTGGCATCGTGACCAATCAGTGTTGCTGCTCTAATAATGAATGTCCATTTGATCCATTAGTCACTGAAAAGTCGGCCAATGGCAATAGGCCTACAGCTGGATTGCGCAGGATGGCGGGACTTAAACAGGAACACAAATCACAGAGAGAGGAGTACAGTAAAACCCTGCACATTTGTGGTTCGGAACTTCACCTATTCCCATTTTTTGTGCTTTCTGTAGCACCCCATATTTATACAAGATGCTTCCGAAGCCCTGGAGGAGTAGGAAACGTGTGTGGTAAAGACCAGACGTGGATGATTAGTTAAGATGGACACATCAATAAATATGAATTCAAATGCAGTATAGCACATTTGAATAGCATAGCGCATTGTACTGTGGTAGTTATTGTGGTTGCTTATTTTCCCAGCCCTGCACACTGTTCAGAGAAATTTATCAGCTTGCTCTTCACTGTACGTCAAGCGGTCGCATGGTAGCTCTCAACTGGCAGCGCTTGTGCTTCATGGTGAGGCCGTACTCGGGCGTCATGTCCACGGGCTCTCCGGGCATGGTGTGGAAATGCAGCCTCTGCACGATGATGGCCAGGAAGAGGAAGACCTCTTGCCGCGCGATGACCTCACCGATGCAGCGGCGCTTGCCCAGGCCAAACATCATGACTTTCTCACCCTCTTGCTTATTGAGCTCTGTGCCGTCTTCACTCAGGAAGCGCTCAGGTTTGAAGGACAACGGATCCTTCCAGATCTCACTGAAAGATGCAGAGTAAACATCAGTTTACACAGTTTAAACATCAGTGGTCAGTCTTCCTTCACTGCAAGCTAGGCGGTACAAGCATTAGCATCCTACTTACGGGTCTTGATTAATTTGCCACTGATTGATGAAGACGCAGGTGTCTTTGGGAATAAAGAAGCCATTCAAAGATGTGTCCTTTGTGGTGCTAGAAAGATAGCAAGGTCATACATCAAATGTCAAAATGTCCCTGTGATATTCTTAGATCAGCGCTCTTAATGATTAGATAGATGACTTGAGCTGGGCCATTATGTCGTTATTAGCTGTCCTAGCTTGGCGTCTTCCGATCTATCTGCACTCTGGTGCACATTTATCCAGTTGAAACTAGTTAAGACCATCAGGTCACATATTCTTACATGGAATAGGCAGCGCCAGCCCCCGTGGGGTGGCCGGCAAAGGTAGTATAAGATTAGCGACAATTTTGAGTGGGGCAAGCCTTGTTCCACGTTCAGCAGATAAGGCTCCACAGCTGTTTAACTTGATCTTTCTGGCATCTACTAAATAGTTCAACTGAGAATATACAGTCTCCTGGTTGTTATTAGTATAGCGAGCATTCAGGATAAAAGAACCAGTAAAAGTTCCCATTGAACTCCGTACACCTGCAAGAAAGTGACCCTTACCAGTGGGGGATAGTGAAGGGCAGGAATGACGAGTGCCGGAACATTTCCAGGATGAAGGCCTCCAGGAGGGGCATGTTGGCTTTGTCAGATAAAAGAGGAGAGCGGTGATGTCCCACCTTGTTCTCTGGAAAGGAAGAGATTTGGTGAATGGTCTGCCCGGATACAGGAGGTGTAATTCTACTGT
This sequence comes from Festucalex cinctus, assembly GCF_051991245.1. Lineage (NCBI taxonomy): Eukaryota > Metazoa > Chordata > Actinopteri > Syngnathiformes > Syngnathidae > Festucalex > Festucalex cinctus. Next base: position 20,622,343 of record NC_135414.1, on the reverse strand, counting down.
CAGGTACTTACTCAGCTCCTGATAAAGCCTCTCCTGAATCTCCGGATAAGCCACCAAGTACATGACTGACCAGGACAAGGCAGTTGAGACGGTGTCGAAACCTAGAAGAGAATCAAACTTCATTTTATTTATTCAGAGGTGACTTTTAATCACAAGGCACTGGTAGTACAAATGCACCGATGATACAACATCACTAGAACCACCATGGATCTCCAATAGCCACAAGAGCAAAGTCACTGGAGATTTTCTCTACTCTGGACATCCGAGATCTCCAGTGAGTAGAGTGTTGAAGTAACAGGGCTCAGGTGGCTAGGGTATTGGGAATCTCTGGTGGGTTGGATGTTATTGTACCTACCCTAATCCACCTCCAAATCTCCAGAAGCTACAACACACTCCAAATATCACACTCCACACTCCAAATATCTCCAATAGCCTAAAAATCCTGGAGCCTACCCCCCAAAAATCTCCAGTAGCATCACCACTCCAGCAACTGGAGATCCCCAGTCCTTTAGACACCGGATATCTCCAGTAGCTTCAACAGATGAGTTCCCAAAGATCTCCAGTAGCCTCAAGACCTTAGCCACCGGAGATCTCCAGTAGCTTCTTCTCCCAGACCCCCAAAGATCTTGAGTTGCGTCAACATTCTCACAACTGGAGAGCTCCAGGAACCTAACCACTGAAAATCTCCAATATCCTAGCTACCAGAGAGCTCCATTAATTTTGCCACTGGAGATTGCCAATATTCTACCCACCGGAGCAGAAAGAAAGGAAGAAGAGTTCCAACCAACCGGCTCCAAAGAGGTCATTCACAATCCCTACGACCTTTCCATCCGAGACCTGGACGTTGGAGTTCTCGTCCAGCTTCCTGTCTTCGCAGTGGTCGATGAGGGAGTCAGTGATGTCCCGAATGTTGTCCTGAAAGTGAATCAATTGAACAACTTTGATCAGTACAATGGACTCATTTATTGTTGGGGATATATTCCAAACCACTCGTAGTGGGTAAAAATCCCAGCTACATAGACTATGTTAAAAATGTTTTTGTACACAGTTTTGATCCCACTGTCAATGCTTTTAACACTTTTAAACTGGTTAAAACACATTTTTTAAACAAAGTGTAAATGCATTTGAACACTAAAACGCATCAGATGTATTGTAGAGTCAGGGTGTTGGATTCATGCACGTGCTTTTGGAGGTAGGGCCTGCAGGTGGCGTGTGATAGCATAAAAGCTGCATATGAGTTTTTGGATAAGATGTGGCCAATAGCAACTTCTGCCAGAGCATCTTCTGCGTGAGTGTGCTAATTGTGTTTGTCTTTTCTTGTGGAATTTTAAAAAACAGCTGAAAACTGCACCAGCAACTGTCACGCTCCGTTCAACATGCAAGGGCATTACTGTATGTAAGTTTACTGTAAAAATCCATGAAAAGAAATATTGCATAAGGACCTATAGCAGGGCTCCCAACAATAAATTGTGATATCACAGGGGAATACTGTGTGAGAAAATGGAAGTCGTTTAAGATGGGTAGGTGGTACCTTGTTGAAGGTGGCATAGTGGTTGACCACGATCTTCTTCACAAAGTCGTTGAAGCGGGTGTTGAGGCTCACAAACGCCTTCATGGTGGCGCTTGGCAGGTACTGGAGAGCTGGGATGAAGTCAGCAGGGTTGCCGCTGCCCACCACCTGGCTGAACTCATCACTAATGTTCACCAGGCTCAGAAGCTCTTGGTCGTCATGGTCGTAGCGGCGGCCGAAACACATCCCGCAGATGACGTTGGCCACGGAGACGACGATGTGGCGAAAGGGGTCAAAGCTGCCATCGGCCTTCATGACTTTGTTGATCTGCTTTACCAGATACTCGCCCTCCTTGCAGATGTGCTCCTCCAGCATGCATGAGTACTGTGATGAGGTGCCATCCAGGGTGGAGAAGGAGCGCAGAGCGCTGTAGGCCAGCTTCCGGCGGGCTCGCCACACTCCTGCCTGGTCCGTGCTGAAGGCCAGACTCTCACCGTCGTTGATGAAGCGGAAGGTGTAGAGGTCAGGCCTGCCCGAGAAGTCCTCACCTTGTTTAATGAGCGCCTGTCGGACTGTTTCGCTGCCGCTCAGCACCACCACGGGACGCATGCCGATCTGGATCTTAAACACGGGGCCGTAGCGCTTGCTCATGGCGGTAAGGCTCAGGTAAGGCCTTTTACCCACTTCTAGCACATTGCCGATGATGGGCAGAGGCTTGGGTCCCGGGAGCCGCCGGAGCCCCTCGGGTATGCCACTTCGGAAGGACTTGAGAAACAGGTAGACCAGACACAACGTGGTCACGGCCACCAGGCTCTCCGACACAGACACGGCCCCCACCAATGGCAGTATCATTAGCACCATGGCAACGTCCTTAGTATTTTCTGGCTGCAAAAACAAAGCACCTGGAAATAGAGGTGGCAGAGGAGTGTTAGTTGCAGGCAGGTTGTGCAACATGTCGACTACCTGCTGTGGAGAATGAATGACGACTGCATGTTATTTTACTCATTTCACGTTAAAAACGAACAAACGTAAGTGTGGAGAGATAGCAAAACATCTGCAAACATACTCTGGTAAAACAATCTATCCTACTATAGTAGGAGTTAGACACCTATGAAGCTTGTTGTGCAGAAAGTTGTAAGATTACCTTTCAAGCAAACAGATGAGCAATGCAATCCAAGAGCAATCAAAATGCCGCTTGGCCACGAGTTTAGACTCCTTGTGTCCCCAAAAGACAGAATGGGCTTCTGCTTTATAGCGCGCTCCTCCACTCTATTGGCTGCTTCCCGTGATGTAATCACCCCTCCTTCTGTTTGTCATGAATGAAGTGCTTCCCGTGATGTAATCACCCCTCCTTCTGTTTGTCATGAATGAAGTCTGGTGCACTAAAAAGGTGTGTGTGTGTGTGGGGGGGGGGGGGGGGGGTGTGCGTGCGTGTGTGATTGCATGTGTGATTGCATGTTTCGAAATGCTCTCTAATGCATCAACAAAGCGGCGTGCAACAAAGCCACAGCTATTCATTGCTTTATTATGGTCTTTTCTTATGTTGTTGATGAAGTCATAATCAGGCTGTTATTGCATGACGTCTAATTCGCATGACTATAAACAGTCTGTGATGATAACGTAACTGAATAAAGTCGTAAAGTCACACAAATAAAGCGGTAACGTGACAAGAAGTTGTAATATTACAAAATAAAGTTGTAAGGTTATGAGAAAACAGTTGCAATTTTATTAGAATACACTAAAGTAATAATTTCCTTTGGTTGGGTTAGGGCTACAGTAAACCCAACTTAACACAAATGTTATAAAAGAAGTCGTATAATGTTGCAAGATTAAAGATGCAATGTTATGAGAATAAAAATGTAATGTTATGGAAGAAGGGTTATAATGTTATGAGAATAAAGGTATGGGGCTCTATTTTCGTGTCCAGCTCAAGTCTGGCACGTGTCGCGACGTGAATCTGTGCAGGGGCAGGTTAGACTTTGTTTTGGTATTTTCGCAGAGCCACCCAACTTGCGGCAGTGTAAAACATGCATTTTGCACCGTTGTAGTTGTGAACAGTTGAATCGCCACCTGTAGAAGTGACTCCTCTCATGCCCTTTAAAATCAGTGCATAGTTCTTAACATGGGACAATGAGAAACTGATTTTATGATTTTATGAAGTCAATGCAGGAAGTCTAATCATGCATATACATTTATAAAGAATGGCAAGTAGGCCTCCACGGGCTGATGACTTGTAAATTTGCCCGGGAGATTAAAAATATATAAGGAAGATAATTATAATACTGTAATGCATTCACTGACTTGATTTCTACAATGCGTGGTGTTGTGATGTTTATGAATGAATTACAATGACATCCACCGTACATGTCGACAAAGGTCAAGATCTGTCTGCACCTCGATCAAACTCAACACAATTGCATTACACTACCTGCACCTATACTTAGACGTGACTGGCACAGAGCGATGAACCAGATTCCCAAACAAGATTGCTTTGCTATGAAAATCAGGATACGCCAGTTTTTGTGCGAAGTATGCATTTAAAGCCCATAATGTTATGACTATGAAGTCATAATGTTATGGGAGTAAGTAAGTTATTACAAGATTAAAATCCTAATGTTAGATATAAAGTCTATAATGTAAAAAAGTATAAAGTCTATAATGTAAGAAAAAAGCCTTACTGTTCTGAGAAAGAAGTCACATAGTTATAAGAATAAAATCACAATGTTACAAGATACATGCTATAACGCTAGAGGAAAAAAGTTGCAATGCCGCCAAATAAGATTAAAAGGTAAGAACAAAAACAGTGTGATAAGAACTTTACAGCCAATCTAATATCATTGCGGCTAAAGCTATAATGATATCATGATATATTTTACAGTTGTGCTCATTAGTTTACATATGGGTATGTAAACTCATGAGCACAACTTTATATATCACCATTCACCACTACTTGGCAGACATACAGCTGACCATAACCAATCACTCACATGGCATCTAATAGTGCAAAGGGTGGGGGTCTGAGTGGGAAAGTGACAACATCTACCACCCAGGCAGCACTAAGTCCTGATAAAGCACTCAGGTCGAATGCCATTGCGTGCTAGTACCTGTTAGCCGGAGTTAAACATTGACCAGTTGCGTGAGAGTGCAGCGATCAAACCTTCACCTCCCCTTTGAGGTAGCGACAGAGGCGGTGGGGGTTACTGGGGAGGGAGCTATCCAATGCAAGGGTGGACCAGTTCAACATGATTTTTTTTGAAAAAAATAGTTTGTTTGCAGCAAGGAAATTACAGCTTTAAGTAAATGTGCTTTATGTACTATAAATATCATTAGAATTTTATTGAACGTGACATTTTATTAACCGTACAGTTTCATGTCAAAGTGAGCAAGTTTATTTTATTTTATTTTATTTTATTTTATTTTATTTTAATTACATTAAAGATACAATGTTACGGAGAAAAGAATAGTCATAATATTACGAGGTTAATGTTGTGATGTTAAACTTGTAAGACAAAAGAGTTAAGAGAATTTATTTATTATTATTTATTTATTTGTTAAGAGAATTTATGTTAAAAGAATAAATTTGAAATGCACAATCACAAATTTACAGGTTTAGAGTAGGGGTTCACCCGACCCTAAAGTCTAATATTATAAGAAACTTATGTAATGTAACAAGAGCATATAGAGGTATGAGGAAAAAAATCTGTTGTTATAAGAAATAATAGCTACCAAAGATGACAATAATACAAGATTTAAGTCAGAATGTTATGAGAATTAAATTGCAATGTTACTTGAAAAAAATGTAACATTAGATTTTAATTGTAATGTTTTGACTAAAAGTTGTAATATTATGAGGACAAAAGTTGCAAAATTACAAGATTAAACAGAGTACAATAATAAAAATTCAAGATAATGTTACAAGATAAAATGTTATAATATTACCAGAAAAAAAGTTGCAATGTAACAGGAGTAAAGTGATCATAATCATAATCATAATCACAATCCAAAATCATAGTAGCTACTACAAAACATCGGAATGTTACGAGAATAAAGTTGTAATTGTACGATCGGGGTTGGAAGGCGTTCATCAAGTGCCAACTTCTCTGGAAATCCTTTTGCAGTTCTTTATAAACGTACTTTCTGAGAGCTGAACACCTGCATGGAGAGAGTTTGCTATGCTTCTGCCATGTAAGACCGCATGCCACACCTGCGCTGAATTCAAAGGGAATGCAGGGGAGACACTTCGATTGGCCAAGAATCACGTTGTGTTCAGTCCCACAATGGCGCAAATGCACACTTGTCACTGTACCCGTCTACGAAAATGTCAGAAGAAAGAACACCCCACCCATACACTCAATTTAGGCTGTACTTTGTGTTAGACTCGCATTGGGCATGAAAATAGGGCTGCTGTTTTTGTAATGTTACGATAACGAAAGTCGCAATGTTGCAAGAATACTGCCAATGTTACAAGAACAAGTTAGGATGCAGACATTTCCTAACAACACAACTTTACTCTCGTCTTTTCCCCATGATTTACAGTCACTGTCGTAAAATTGTGTCTTGACTCTTTTAGCTTTATGAACTTTTCCCTCATTAACCATTCCTTCGTAAGTTTAGGTGGAACAGCTGAATTGATGGGGCTCTATATTAAAATGAAATCGTTAATGATTAATGCTCATGTTTGAAAGGATTAGTTGCACGTGTGGCCTTTTTGTGCAAAAACAAGCTCTTCATGCCAGGATTGTGCAACAATGAGCGTTATGAAACAAATGAAACGCACGGTTGGGGGGGTGGTGTTGACAAAGCAAAAACTGTACATTGTTATATTTTAATCTGCTTTGTTTCTTTCTTTTTTCGTGCTGTCGTATTAATATTAATAGCTTGTTCTTATTGGCTTACTTGCGTACAAATCCTGCTTTGTCAGTCAAGCCATTTTTACAAGGTTTCAGTTTTACATTCCAAAAAAAATTAAAAATAAAATAGATAGGTAAAAATAAACAAATTAATTGATAAATTCTGCACATGAATGAGTAAAAATAAAATGAAAAATAGGAAGTAAGTTCATGCTTAGGATATTTTCTGAACGTCAAGAGGAGATAGGTGTGAGGAATGAAAAAACAAATACAAAGAAAATAAATAATAATAAAAACATAAATTAATTATTCTAAAATGACAAATTTTGAATTAAAAAAAGAGAAGCAAAATATTCCAATAAAAAATACATTATTCTAAACTAATATAAAGTGAAAATTAACTACTACAAATTAGTTCAAATGTAATAAAACAAATGAATATATTAAAAGTGTTTGAATAAAATGAAATAAAGCAAATGTAAAGTTTAAATCCAAATGAAATAAATTGTTTAAAATTAATTATGTAATTAATGTTAAGTATAAAAAAAAACTTGCAACAACACATGACGAATGGGCCTGATGAATAAAAAACGGTGACATTAGTTATAATAATAATAATAATAATAATAATAATAATAATAATACATTAAATAATGTAAATTTACCGTAAATAAATCCATCCATCCATCCATTTTCTTGACCGCTTATTCCTCACAAGGGTCGGGGGGTGCTGGAACCTATCTCAGCTGGCTTTGGGAAGTAGGCGGGGTACACCCTGAACTGGTTCCCAGCCAATCGCAGGGCACACAGAGACGAACAACCATCCACACTCACAAGCACACCTAGGGACAATTCGGAGCGCCCAATTAACCTGGCTTGCATGTCTTTGGAATATGGGAGGAGACCGGACTACCCAGAGAAGACCCACACAGGCACGGGGAGAACATGCAAACTCCACCCAGGAAGGCCACAGCCTGGATTCGAACCCAAGTCCTCACTACTGGGAGGCGGACGTGCTACCGTAAATAAATAATAAATTAATTGTTTTGGGAAATGCCAGTTAGATTGCATGCATGCACAATAGAAGCCACATATAGCTGAATCTTATTTCAGTGACTAACAATGCTTGTCCATCAAAAAACGGTCAAGTCCATAAAAACATAACGCGCTAATTACAATAATGTGGCCAAAGTAGATGTTACAGTACAGTGTTATCATACAGTGTTCGTTGTCTGATTGGTTGGGTCTTGCAGGTCCAGCGGGTCAGTGCATGAGAGTGTGTGTGTGTGTGTGCGTGCGTGCGTGCTGTGCTTGCGTGAGAAGCGGAGGCTGTGTCCAGAGGAGGGGAGGGTCTCGGACTTGCGGACAATTCTAAATCTGCCAGCTCAAGTCACGCGAAGGCGGCACCCACTGCAAAAGACACACAAGGCTCTTAAACTGGCAGAACAAAGAACAACGCACGACCACCACTCCGATCTGTGCGTGTGCACATATTTGCGCACTACAACTTGTGTGTATGCGTGTGGGGGTGAGTGTGTGTATGTGTGTGGAGGAGGTGGCGAGGATCTGGCGGCTTTGGAGTCATGCAATGTGGCACTCAGCTCTCCCTCATCGTGCTCATGCAACACGAGAAGCCAGTGAGGAACAGGGCTCTCCATTTAAAAACAAGTGCAACGAATCAGGATTAAGACGCTGTCACAAGTGGACAGATACACTCCATTCACATCCTTCCATGTTACCAAGCAGCAGAGGAAAACAGCACCGCATTTACTAGAAAATAAAATTGGGAAGAAAAAGCAATATATTTCTGAGGGAAAATTATATAACTAAATAATAAATAAATAAAAAGGTTTTGTATGTGTACACGCACACACACACACCCCCCCCCACACACACACACATATATATATATATATATATATATATATATATATATATATATATATATATATATATATATACAACTCATGCTTTGGCTGTGGTTACTGGTATTTTTTGTGTTGGTACAAATCTGTTGGTTGATTGTCATGAGTGTTTCCATAGAACATTCTTAGAACATCAGTAAGCAGCTTCGCAGGCCTTGCGTGTGCCACATCAGGCAAACGTTAATAGGATTATTTTGGCCCGCCAGTCATGACACCCCACACATGAATGTTGACCGTGACCTCATGCAAGCACTGTGCTTGCTGCGTTTTCTTTGACTTTTTTTCGTTTTTTTTTTTTTTTTGCTGTATAGTTTTATGTTGGAGGAGCCAGTATAATATATAAGGTTTTGAGGTGTACTGTTTTTTTGTTCACAGTAGTCAATTCATTTTAATATTTATGTGACAATATAGAAGACTATGACAATTTGTTTTATAATTTTGTAGGTGGGGCCCACCATGGACGATGGGGCCTGAAGTGCAGTGCATCATCTATCTGCTTTATAAATCTGACAACTTCAACTCACTGATCACACCATACAAACTACAGTCAAGCGGAAACGACATTTAGTGCAAGTTGTGGCAGTACATGAAAGATAAAAGGGTTGGAACTTCTTTTGAACTGAAACGTTTGACTGGTATTTGCAATCATCAGCCTCTTAAAAATGTTTCTTGTGCTCATAGAATTGTATTCTTCACAGTGCAAATTTGTCAGCATTTCATATGAAGTAGGCTTCTTGACATATTTTAGCTTTCACAAGTGCATCAATATCAACTGTCAAATTAGCCAATTTCAGAATGGCACTTAAGTGTTAAGCGGTCATTTAAGTGGCCATCAGTGCGCCCTCCAGTGGACAAATTTAGCAACAAACGCTATTTGCAGTTAAAACATTCTGTCCGCGTACTGGCCTTGTTTGGTGTGATCTTAGACAGCAAGCTAAACTCTGACTAGATAATGCAAGATATGTCCTCATACTAGTTTTAATCCACGGTGTTGAAATTACAAAATCGAGACAAAATTAATCTGTTAGCAACATCTATAATGACATACATATTCACAGTCAATACACAATAGAAACTTAAATTAGTTGCTAATAGTCATCCATTAGTTTGCCATTAAAAAACTTAGGTTAGCTAAACAACAAACATCCATCCATCCATCCATCCATCCATCCATCCATCCATCCATCCATCCATCCATCCATCCATCCATTTTCTTAGCTGCTTATCCTCACAAGGGTCGCGGGGGTGCTGGAGCCTACCCCAGTTGGCTTCGGGCAGTAGGCGGGGTACACCCTGATAAACTGGTTGCCAACCAATTGCAGAAAAAAAACAATAAATCTATATGCAACACATCTCCAACTAATAGTATGTATGAAAACATTTTCTTTACAATAATGTGTTATGCGCCCTCACTAGTCTAAACGCGGTACTCTGATTAATATTGCGATCGTGGAATAAACATTGAGCCGAAAAATACAACCCCTTTTTTTTAATCCATCTCAGGAGGTAGCCAGTTTGCCACTTGCTGTTAACAGAAAATTATATCGCAGTGCATAAGACCCAGCTTGTGAACGTCACAATTAAGCGCAGAAAATGGGTGAGCTGATTGGTCGTCCCAAATATTTCCCAAGTAATATTTTGAATTGCAAAAATTATTATGATGATAATAATAATAATAATAATAGTAATAATAATAATAATAATAATGATAATAATAATTTGCTGATTTATTTTAGGTTCTCTTTTTAAATTACTTTTTTTTCTTTTTTTTTTAAGTTTGCATATGCTGTAATAGCGTTTCTACTACTTAGTTTCTACAAGGCCCCTCACTCGTGTTTGTATTAGCTCGTGGCGAAAGATCCTGTTCTTGATTGACGTGCCACTTTTTTTCTTCTCCCGGGGGGGTCGGGTCGCAACAGGAGCCGCCAGCGGGGTCAGCGAGGGTCACATGCAAGCAGCACGCTTCACACGCAACCCTGAACGCAACACAAACACCACATACTTCACCTATGTTGAGTGTGTGTGTGTGTGTGTGGGGGGGGGGGGGCGTGTGTGTGCGGGTGGGGGTGTGTGTGTGTGTGTGTGTGTGTGTGTGTGTGTGTGTGTGTGTGTGTGTGTGTATGTGTGTGTGAAAGTGGATCACCTTCCCTTCCTGACTAGGCACAAATAGCAGATTAGTAACTGAGCTAATGGTCCCCCCTTCCCCACCTCCCCTCCTCCGTCATTTACAGCCCTCATACATGTTGGCGTGTAACAATAGTTGCGTGCGGAAGTACCTCGGTCATCCATCTTTCTGTCACCTCTGACTCTGTGCTACTAAGGTGTCATAAGTGAGTGCAAAAAGGCAAGGAAGGGGAAAAGGAGGGGAGGGGAGAGAGGTGGGGGAGAAAGTTCCGTGAGAGCAAAACGTTTAAAGTTTCATGTTTGAGGAGAGTTATGACCCTCCACAGGGGAGTAATTGGCGTGTTGTCATCTCGGAGGTAGCAAAGTAGTTCGAGGTCGCTTTACAAGATGCTAAAAATTCCGTTCAATTCCGTTTGGTTGTTTTGAAGTCTGACAATGCGAACATTCAAAACAGACAACTCAGAGATTGACATCTTTGAAACGATCATGCCTTAATGTTATATTGCGAGCAGCTAATGATTATTTAATAATTGATTGATCTGTCAGTTATTTTGCTATGGCGACGCTGTTCCCAAAAGAAAATTTTTCAACAATTTGCCATCAAGGCTGATTGAATGGTGCTCACCCCTCACCACACACACAATGAATATGTTTGCTGATGGCACGCTGCGCCCTCAAAAGTGCAGTGTGAAAAGGTCTTTAGAATGCTGTTTTGAGGGTGCATTGTTCAATAGCGCCTACCAGAGGGAAGGATCGAGAAAAGGTGGTGTCCCAGGTTTTTCCTGCCCTTAAAATACAAATCCTTATTTCATTTACGGCAGGACTCATTGTGTTAGCATGAGTGAGTTGTACATAGTAGGTAGAGCGTATTGATTGAGGCCTCCCGTATGTCCCATTCAATTCCCTGTACACTGTGTTTATATATTACACTGTCCCCTGCATGCACTCAGATATTTCTATTGTATTCTATAGGGAGTATCGTATGCAGGAGCGCAGCACGCAAATCAAGTCATGCGTGGCTCACATTAACCTCTTCTGCCCTCCTTTGCACGCACGCACTCCACGCACACACACCCAAACATTGTATGAGTTTACCCGCTGAATGACCCTGGCCAAGAGGTCTCACTCTGTTCCAGTTTCCAGGAACTCCATTCAATTTTTCCCCCCCAATTTGATCAATATGAAATTATTAGCAGTAGCGAATGTGAGAAAAAAAGCTAAAGAAAAAGTATTATCGTCCATATATACAGGTATATATTATATTCAAGGCATCGGTACGTGCGATGGCAGCCGATGTTAGTATCGGCCGTTCTCCTGTGGCCATTTTATGATTGGGAACTAGAAATTAGAAGAAAAAAAATGCCATTAATTTCATGCATTTTAAAGAAAAATGCTGTTTTGGCACAGATAGGTCTTGAAAATGATCATTTTTTGGTATCAAAGGTAGTATATATGACATGTATTATTAAAGTTTACATTTATTTATATATTCAATTTAAATGACAATTTTATTAGAAATGTGCATATATTTGTTATATTTATTATTAAAGTTAATATGCAATTATTTATTATTATAAGTGGTTATTTTGGGCCAATGAAAATCACAAAAGACAAACAAAAACAAAAAAATCTAAATTTTCTTTAGATTAAAAAAAGTTTTAGAATATACAAACAGTAATTGTTTTAATTCATTAAATAACGTGAAATTTAAAAAAAATCATTTTATTTGCTTTCTTGGTATTTGAACAAGTAATTATTTTTTTTGTGTTTTTTTTTAATGGCCTTTTTGTTACTATTTCATTTTTAAGTGGTATATATCCTTTTAATTTTGTAATTTGACCTTTTTCTACTCAAATAGTTTCTACCAGCTCTCACTGTGAGTGATCAAGCACTATGCATTTTTTTCTTTTTTTTTTTTTTTTTTAAATAAGCACGAACATGCCTAAATTTGGAGGGAAAAATATAATATTTTATTCAGGACGAGCGAAGATCGATACCAGGTATTGGTGCCAATTACCCCTTATTTTAAGGTATAGTACTCGTGCCAGTGGCCTATACCAGTATGGAATGCTCTCTGTGGCTAATTAAGGATTGAGAACTATAAATTGGAAGGACATAAAATTGCCATTGCTTTCATGCAATTTTAACAAAAAAGGCTCAAGTGGGATATATAGGTATTTCTTGAAAATTATCTGTCATTGATTTTTTGGGGGGGGGTGGAATTTTCTGTATCAAAAGTACTAGTGGTATCGGCACTTTGTATCTGTAACTGAGAGTCACCGATACAGATACCAAGTCCGATACTTGTCTGTAAATGTATTGTGTTCCATACAAAGAAACAACAACAACAAAAATGAACTATAAAAATACAATAAAAAAAACATTTAATGTTTGGCAAATATTCTAAAATGTTATTTCTGTGAGCACCATGTTGATGCCACAGCAGTGAGGAGGAGCTTGTGGTTCCTATTGTGTTTTCCAGTGATCCCTCTGGTGAATAGAGGATCTTGGGGGTTAATCATTGTGCATTGCGTGCAGACTGTGTTTGCTCTGACTGAGCCAAGGGTCGCCGGGCCTGTGTACAGAAAGAGCAAAGGGACGTATCGCTCGCGTTTTTTTTCCTATCACAACAATCGGGCGCCCGCTGTTTTAGACTGCACGCCAAGTTTAGCACAAAAAAAAAAAAAAAAAAAGTCACACAGGCTTTGAACTTTCAACTGTTTGGACTTGTCAGTCAGTGTGACAATTATGTCTGCTTAATTACACATTGCTTATCCTTTTAATGCACAGTTGCATTGCGTAACAAATTCATTGTATCATATAACCTTATTTATAACATGTAACTGGGCTCAAGGTACCAACAAAGTATTACAATTCATTGTATTTTTTGCATTATTATTTGTAATTAATTACTTTTAATTATTTTAAGCAATAAGTGCAGTAAGGTCTGTCCCGGCCCCAAGCTAGGCAAGCCTCCTAGACTGACTCAGAAGCCAAGAATTACCGATAGCCCAGGAACCTGCTTCATCCGGTCTAGCCAAAGCACTCAGGCACATCGCGAGGTTACTAGGCGGGAAGGCCCCAATGGACCACCAGCGAACCCAACCCCACCCTATTCTAGCAACATATCAAAAAGAAAACTCCACCCATAGGCACAGTTAGACTTTATGCATATAATAGGGACCCTTGTATCAAAATAAAGCAAAATAAGATGACTATTTACGAGCAAATATCAGACACAGTTGAACAGGGAAAGTGAGCAAAGCATCGTGGGAGTGTGTGTGATGTGTGCATGTGTGATAAACAGCTTGTTAGCTTGCAGGAGATAAAACGCAGCAGTCGTGATTGGTTGGTGAAGATGCACTGCAAAAGAAGACGGGACTCACAAGCTCGGCGCATGCACTGTGTCGCAATACTGCTGTGTGTGTGCGCGTGTTCGCGCGCGCGCGTATGTGTGTTGATCTACTGCAGGTGTAAACAAGCATTTGTGTGCTGGATGCCAATGGGCGTAGCCAGCCTTAAATAAACTCTGATCCCTGCAGGGTATTATTATACTCACCCCTTTTTAGGAAGGGGGGCCTGCAATCAGTACAAACAATTTTACTGAACCAACTATCCCAATTGTGAGCAAGGTTTGGCCTGCGGGCCTCGTGCGGCCTGCTCTGTTCTTTAATCCACCGAACATGTGAGGCAATGAGAGTCCTGTAATATTTGTTGCATTAATATATAAAAAAAAAAAAAAAAACTCTTTGTCTCTTGGCTTGACTGGGAATGCCTCAGTATCACCCTGGAAATACCATAAAAAAAACAAGCAAGTTTATATATGCATTGAAATTCTTCATTCGATTTAAAAATAATTGGTTTATCAATTTATTGTAGTATTGCTTTACATAATAACCAATATCATACAGTGTGCCCGCTACCTTTGATTTTGGATTTAATCTGAAACCATCTAAACATTCCAGGTATAATTGAAGAGCAATCAGCATTGTACCAACTTTGCACCAAAACATTTCTTGGCCTCAAGACTCACAGTGGCGGCGAGCACGGAACTGTTTTGTTTGATGGAAGTTTGGATACTGACTCATCCTACCAGCAGCATGCTACTGTAAACTCATTACTGCTGCACAATGAGCATCCATTCATCCAACCATTTTCGTACTTGTTCTCATGAGAGTGGCAGGTGAACTGCAGCCGGTCCTTGATGACTTTAGCCAACAGTACATCCTGGACTGTTTGCCAGTAATCTGTGGGGCATAAATGGACCAAAGCATTCGCAAACACAGACAATTTCGAGTCAGCATGCTTTTAGATTGTGGGAATAAGCAGGAGTACCTGTTGAAAACCCTTGCAAACTCCACAGCCAAGATTTGAACCCAGAACGTCAACCAGTAATATTGCTGAATTTGGTTCCATTAGCGATGGCAGAAAGTGAAGCAGCAGCGGTTATTGTACGAAAACGCATTGGCTGTACACAACATTAGGTACACATTGTCCAATACACATTTTTTAAAACTATTTTTGGTTAACTTAGTTAATTAGTTAGTTCTCCCTACAAAATTTAGTTTTTATAACACTTTAGTTAGTTAGTTAGTTAGTTAGTTAGTTAGTTAAATAATAGTAATAGTATCCTTTTGTTGGTTTGCCATGTGACTTGTTCTTCATGCACACACGTACATGTCAATCGCGCAGAATTAGTTATTGGTTCGTCATAAAAACAACTCATTAATTAACTATATTTGGAAGACTGATCAATGTTTGGATGAAAGAGGTGTCTTCTGATCAAGCAATCCCTAACTAAGGCACTGGTTAATTCATTCAATTGTTAGCAAATTAAGTTGCTGTAACTAAGTAGGTAAGTTAACAAGGTAAGTAATTACTTTGTTAACTAACTAAATGTTGGCAAGAAAGAGTCTTATGACCATGCAATTGGTGTTAGTTAGCTAACAAAGGGAATAACTACCGGTAATACAATATTTTGTACATTAAGTAGGTAAGTAACAAATTCACTAATCAGCTTACAAACAAACTAGTTAACTAAATACTGTAGGTCTGTCTGCATATTGCAGCATCAGTGATTGCTTGCTCACTCCTGGTGACTCCTGGGTCATGAATGTATGAAGCATTTTTGTAAGTATGCACCTAATATTTTGGCTAGTGCGTGTACATAACTTTTTCTAGCTTGTTTTCATAACCCTGAACGCAATATTAGGATTTATAAACATGGTGTGTTCTTTTGCAAATAACCATTGTTATTTCACGTGTGAAGACTTTTAACGCAGCTCTTTTAACAAGTTGTATTCCTTTTACAGCGGGATGGAAGTGATGAGATAAAACGACTGGGTAAATTCCCAACCACCCCCCAAAATCCTTTTAAGTGGCCGTCAAAGACTTTTCTTTGAGTGTAAAAGTTTCCTGCCGACTTCCCCGCCCTGCACGAAAGGCGCTGCACACACCTGGTGAAAGGCTCGCACGCACACATACCAGCACTTAAAAGACGGCACGCTCACTGCCTGAAAGTTACGACCTGTTCATCACACGCAAACATACACACGCGACAACGCCACAACTCGACAGACAAGACAGACTTGGGAGCCTTACTTAAATAGTTGTAAAACTCAAGAGTAAAAGTGACGTTTATTGGTTCCAGTCCTGGCCACAAGTTCACATGGTCACCTGTTGCTAGGCAGAGTTGATAGAGCTGCATCATTGTGGGGGGGGGGACAGTTTTTGTTTTGTTTTGTTTTTTAATCTGCCTTCTTCAAATAGAACTAATTGAAGAGGGACATTGTACAAAGAGTCCCTTCACACAGCTGCTGCCGCTTCCTGCATTCGGATAATTAAATGTGTGCTAACTACTCCAACTGCTTTCGACACAAAGGGGGATGGTCAGTGAGGGCAATTGTATACAAAAAGGCCAAGAAAAAGCAAGGCACGGTGCTTATAAATAACTCACACAAGTGTGAGTTAAGTTAACATGTAAACAAATTGGTCAAATCAGCCAAAGCAAAATCAAAATTGTGTGACAATCCTTTAAACCAAGCAATGTGCTAACATTTGATTGTATTTTGCTCTTGCAAGGTGAGTGTCCTTATATCACATTGCAGTGTACTAGGCGTTGGTTTTGAAGTTATTATTGTTGATGTTTTAATATCGCATGAGTATTAGGGCGAATTCTGTATTCACTTGGACATACTGCGTGACGGGGTTAATCTGGAACAAATTCACCACAACATATCCACTTGAGCGTCTGATTACACAGGCAAGTCGGTGCAAGATGTTTTTTTTTAATATGAAAAACCAATGTGTGCCTGGAAGGTGATGTTAAATATTCACAGCACTAATGAGACAAAGGCGTAGCACAAACACTATAAAAAGTGAATCCAAACACCTGTGAAATACACTGAAAGAGAATGTAGTTATGAATGCTTACATAAGCGCTGTGAGCACGGCAACCTGAATATGATCAAAGTGTTCACAATGCTCCACTTTTTCCCACATATTTTTTTATGTCACAGCCATATTAAGAAATTGATTGTATTCGCCCCAAAATCCAACACACAACACACCATAATGACATGACATGCCCTTCACCAAGCCAATACCATTCTTTCAGTAATGGTGGCAGTAGCATCATCCAAAAGCCAACTTTTCCCACAGGAAATAATAATTATTGCCAGTTTTCACATCCTTTATTGTAATGTTGTAAAAAGATTAGAAATCTGTTAACATGTCATGTCATATTTGTGTATAAACCATTATAGAAAAAAAAAACCAAAACGCAATATCATGGAGACATCATAAAAAAAGCTTGTGCGATTCAGTGGTTCAGTGGTTAAGCTGTTGGTTTGCGTGCCATGGCCGCTGTGGTTTGGCTCCCAAACATCAACAAGAAGTACTCTGTGGCTTTTCATAGGAATTGTTACAACTTGTATTGCTCTTCCAAGGGAATGTAATAACACGCATCATCATTTTCATCAATAGAATATTGCTTTTATTATGGACTGACACGACAAGACGACATCTGCGCTCACGCAGGCAGGAATACAATATCGCTAGCTATGTAGCTTAAACTCCTAATTGCGATACTTTCTATGGGAAGCAGCTCGATTCAATTTTACTTTTCTAATGGCAAGAGTACTAGAATTATGTACAGTATGTGTGTTATGTATGTATGCTACATGGCTGTCAACCAAAGCAACAGAAACAATACACAGCTATCAGTGGTTAACACGAACCTAGCAGAATCATTCAGACAAATATCACCTGGCTAATTTAGCACACAGCTAACAGGGCTGATCACCTAGGGTGCATTCGGATATGCACTCCATGTGCGCTGCTACATTCTGGATTCTTCGGAAATTCAGAACATTGTTGGAACGATGTTCGGTTATTCAGAACGACACACTCAAGTATAAATACATATAATACTAAATCTCGGTCTAGCCTGTCCCTGTGCATATTTACATCATGCCTCGCACCAGACTTGACCTGATCATGATAGCCCTTTGTGTTAACATGCACGCCAAGACTCGGCATGAAATGCACTGCCACGGGCCAGGTCAGAAGGTCGGCGGCATTGGAGATGAAACAGTCTCGCAGACTTAACCGTCCGGTTTTCCCCAAGCCCCGTCTGCGCCAGTGTGCATGCGAAGCGCTCATAAATGGCCCAGGAAGATGAGGTGTTTGCAGCCCAAGCGCCTCGGGCCAGGGGAGTTTACACAGAGTGTTGCTATTAATCCGCCCTCTCTGTGAATGCGCTTCCGTAACAATGCCTGTCATGCTGTAACATTCCCATGAAGGAAGCACAAGTCCTCACGCATGGCTTCATTTTCTTGGTAAACAAATGGCGTAAGTGGAGCACAGTGTGAGGCGTGTTTGCATGAAAGCAACATGTAAGGTTTGTTACATGCATGCAGAGACACAAGGCGATGTTTGACCCTTGCTGTAGTTGTGTGAAAACCTTTTTAAGCTTTGTGTTAGCATGCAATAGCCACTGACACAGGTGTATTTGGCCACTTCTAGCTGTCTGCCTTTGAGCTCAGTTGTGACCCGAGCGCAATGAGACCGGTGACTTCCGTGCTGCCATAGACGACCAGATTCTCTCAGCTGTCATTACGATGACAACTTTAAATCTCTCGTCTTGACAACTTTAAATCTCGTCATGACGGCTTCAACTCATGTCTTCTCTTTTGGTTGTAATATATCTTGAAATCAGAAATTTCACATATTAAAACTTTTTAGAGTGTTGATCTGACTTTTCTCTGCCAATATTCTGATTCTCAGTATTGTTTTTTAATCTTGAAAACAGCCAGTGCTTTTATCGAAAATGTGCGGGTAACTTTTTTTTCTCAATATTGACTTCTAATCAGGAAAATATACAGTACACATTTTTTTTTATTTACTTTATTCTCCTAATGCTATGACTTAAATCCCAAAAATACATTTAAAAAATGTCATAATATTATGGCTTTTGTGTCTCAAAAATATACTATACAATTCTCAACTATTTGGGCATTTTACCACAAAATATCAAATTTTCTCAACTTTAATTTTATAATGTACTGGCTTTAATATACTCTGAAAATTAGGGATGTTT
Organism: Festucalex cinctus; assembly: GCF_051991245.1. NCBI lineage: Eukaryota > Metazoa > Chordata > Actinopteri > Syngnathiformes > Syngnathidae > Festucalex > Festucalex cinctus. Next base: position 20,603,335 of record NC_135414.1, on the reverse strand, counting down.
GATAGCGCACACGCACGCACACGCAGAGAGGAAAGCAGGCAGGAGCTCAGTATTACACCCTGCGGCGCATCACTGCATTTTAAGAATGAGTTAGCGTGTCAAGATAGCGTGTCTCGCCGGCAGACCACACCCGCACCTGTCAAGTGTTCGTGCAGAAGAGCATATGTGCGTTTTCGGTGCTGAGACGTCTGCGTGTGCATGCGTGTGTTTGTGTGTGTATGTGAGCGCGCGCGCATGCACCAAATACCCTAGCGATGATGGATATGATGTTATTAAGCCACACGCTTAAAAAAATAAAATAAAATACTGCATATATTTGTACACCCTTGTCACCTTTGCAAACATGTTCCATGATCAAAGGTTCTCTGTGCCAGATGTCACATTTTCTGTGCCACTGGATCAATGTGCTGTTATGGAGACTACATTTGACCTCCCAGTGCTGCATAGTTAATGCATGACAACAATCATCCCATAGGAAGTAATGAGATAAGACATCATGCATGACACGGTCAAACAGCAAATTGAACTTAATTAACTGTACACACGATAGTTCTAATACAAGTATAATAATATAAAGTGTTGCAAATTGAAATCAGTACAACCAAACATTACTGATACTATAAATATTTTACACTATTTTAACTCATTCACTCACAGCCATTTGCAAAACCCACAGAATATTGTGTTCTATTGCTATAAACCATATAAAAACAACCAAAAGAAGGAATAATCTCTTCTTTCATCAGAAAAAAAAGTGTATATATATATATATATATATATATATATATATATATATATATATATATATATATATATATATATATATATATATATATATATAATATTTCTATATGTTTCCGTTTTGCAGCAATTGGCTTTAGAATATAGCTAAGTTTCATCATTATTCATAAATCTGTTTGATCTCTTATACGTTGCTGCCACCTGCTGGCCGTTTTTGTAATAACTACTGTTGCTTCACCCATTCTCTTCCGTTCAGAGGCTGTATCAAAGGCTTCTGTATGCTCTAGCATTAAACATAAATAAATAAATAAAAACATAAATACGTCTTTGGGAGCATTGTAATATTTAAAATAGAACATATTTATACGTTTTTGGGAGCAAATTAGTTAACATAGTTCTAAGCTTAAAGGCAACTCCTCCTGGCTAACATACAACATAACGGAACTTAATTCATTTCTGGTTTCCAGTTGTGCAAGTATAAATTTCTCTCCAGTGGCCAGACACTTATTAATTTGCAGGCTATTTTGCTGTTCAAATTTGTATGTTCTCTACTTTAAAACAGTTCCAGCCAGACATCTGTGAAAAGTGTATTCGGTCGGTCACATGAGCTCTTACTTCCGGTGTAAAATGGTTATGTGTCAATCATGGGTTAGCTTAGCAATTAACATGGCTTCTGCATCTTTTCTCATCATCCCTTCGTGAGAAAGACATAGTCAGAAGTCTAGCTTATTCGCCACAATGGAAGCGATGATTACTGACTTAAGAGCGACCCCACAACGTGTTTACCCGTACAACCTAGCCAGCTGAAGCTCGTTGCTGGCTAGCTGGTGCGGCGTAAATAGCACTGAGATTGCCTCAAACTCAAGACGACTTGCGCACGTCCAGTCCAGCTAAGTTTTTGAGGACCGTCTCGACGGGTCATTATCGGAAAAGATTAAAATGTGATTCTCAGTTTTGCTATTCAATGTGGTTTGAAGAGGCACAAAATCCAAATTTTGATCACAAACTCCGATACAAAACCGCTTACTTTGAGCCTTGGTGTATTTTTGAATACATATAATGGACATAATTCATCACTTTTCCCATAATGTTCATTACCGCAAAATAATCACTCTTAATTGTTGACGTAATTTTTTACAGCGAAATACATATTTAAAAAAAGGATTAACAGTTTATTTATTTATTTATTTATTTATTTTTACTGTAAATTGTAAGCACATTTTATGTAGGTCTTCTTGCTCTGTCAGCCATCTTCCATTAATCTCCCCACCAGCACACCCGCAAGCCAATGGGCGGGCCTACAATCTGACAATATGACAATATGACAAGTGGCCCACGGAAGTGAGCTCATCTCTTGTATTCTTTCTGGCACATGACATGCATTCTTACTTATTACTTACTTAGTGAGCGAATTGTTTCCTGTTGTTTTGGGGCCCCCGACCGGTGGTCCCCCTGGCAACCAGTGCAGAGATGCCTGTCATGAGAGGCTCTTACACACATATTAAACAATAGCTCTTGTATTTCAATATAAACCACTGTATGTATAAATGCACGCACACGCGCACATACACACGCGCCAACAATCAAACACAACACAAAGTCCAGACAGACCACCACACATCAGACAGACGGTGCTCATATGTATTATGTGTGTGTTGAGTGGTGGTGGAAGGAGCGAGTCAGGGCAAGCCCCCCCCTCACTCTGCAATTATCCCCCCAGCTGTTTTTACCTCTGACCTCTGCTACCTATACTTCTCATAATGACACCTAGCCACGCAAGGGTTCAACAGTGTGTGAAGATTTACATGTGTGCGTGAGAAAGCATGAGTATTTATGGCCTGTCATGGGTGATGGCTTATTGGAAAATAAACAGACATGACAAGTCAGGATCCTCATCTGAGCAATTTGGAATACACTAAAAATAATAATTTAAAAAATATATATAAAATGTATGAAAAACAGATGCTGTTTTGATTGCTGAAAATGGAGTATGACAGGTTTGAGTGATTTAAGATCAAATTTATGATTAAGATTTTTTTTTTTTTGTAATTACACAAAAAAAATTTCGCTTGAGAAAAATATTGATAATAGAGACAGTGTTACAGGAGGAAATTTCATTACATTTACAGTACAAGAATAAAGAAGTTTTATTTTATTTATTTATTTTTTTTGTAAATGGAATAAATTTGAGTTTGAGAACAATGAAAAAATCTCGTTATAAAAGTGAAAATTAAACGAGATAAAAATGTCAGAATTCTATTTTTTTACCTAAGGAAAAAAATGAATTTGAGAGTTTAGCATTTTTAACATTCTGATAATAAAACAATATTTTATTTATTTATTTATTTATTTATTTATTTATTTATTTATTTATTTATTTATTTATTTATTTATTTATTTATTTATTTATTTTTTTTTTTTTTTTAAAGCCAAATTTGAAACTAGTCCACATACATATGGAAGGGTGGTAGCGCACTTTAGCGCCATCCTCTGGTCAAGACCAAAAACACGAGGGACAAAAGAAAAAAAGTTTAATACGTTTGAGACAAAAGCCAGTTTTACCAAAACTAAGTGATATTTGTTGGGCAAAAGTACCATAATTATATCTCATTCATGTCAATAAAAACGGAATTTTCAAAGTGTTCTTTTATGATTAAAAATAATAATAATAATAATAAGTGTTGAGAAATGCATTCTAATGTTAAGAGGAAAAAAAGCAGTCTAAAATAATGTAAAGTCATTTTTAAAAAGAAAAAAAAAATCACAATTTTCCAGGTGGACAGGGAAAATGTTAAACTCATGATATTCGAAAGAATTGCTGCAGTTCACTTCGGAGTTAACTACATTTCCATTAAATGAAGTCCATTCAATTTTAATCTTTAGAAACAATTAAAAAAAATACATTGATTTAATTTTAATAACTTTTTTGTGCAATACATTTTAATTAAATCTTAATTTTAATATTATACATTTTTTATTAATTTACCCCAATTTTAGTACTGTGTTACGTGTCATACTGTACGTAGGTACTTGTATCAGATTAGATAATTATGAATCTTGAAACTTTTTCTCGTGCCACTATAATTGGCTTCACAACCACTTGTTTCCCCCATCAACATATAAACATCATGATAAAAGTAGCATACTGCACTTGTTTGTTCTTTCATTCATCCTGAGAAAAAACTAACAAACCGGCGCAAAGCATTTCCTGTTTCAGCCCTTCAAATTATATACTGTACAAGATGTTTTTCCCCAGCCTCCTTGATGATGACTGATGCAAAAGAGAAGAATAATTAAGCCACTCACAACTTGAGTGGACTACTCCGAAGTAGAAGTACATTAGTACACACACAGGCAAAATTGGTACACCTCTGTGCAAAATGATAGTCTTGAGATTTATTGTACCCTGCACAGATCCGAGATGCCCCCTGTGTCAGATGTAGGAAAGTAGCTCCAGAAAATAACATAGCCTCCTCAATGTTTTACAGTAAGGACCATGTTAGTTTTTTTTCGTATGTTTCATTTTGCATCTGTTAGCATAGAGCTGATGTGCCCTGCTGAAAAGCTCCATTTTTGACTCGTCTGTCCATAGGATAGTCCCTCAGAATCTTTGTGGCTTGTTGACTTGCAATTTGGCAAATTTCAGTCTCACTTTTTCTCATTTTATTTTCAACAGTGGTGTCCTCCTTTGTTGTTTTTCTTGACAAAGAGATGCGATTCTCATTATGTTTTCTTAAATGCAACTTTTGCTTATAACAATATGATTTTTTATTTTTCATGAAACAAATATGACTCTAAAAATATGACTTTATTCCCTCTCAGTGCACACTGAAAATAAACAATGTAATTGTAATTACAAGGGAGATTCCCTGTTTGCATGCTAACCAGCAGCAAGAGGAGAGAAGATGAGGAAGAGATGCCGAACGATATGGCTTGTCCTTTCAAGTCCTTTGTGTCCTTCCAGAATCCTCCATTTAAAAAAAAAAATGCCACCAGCAGCGTTCTAAAAAGTTCAGGTGCTGAACATGAGATCCCCTTGACCAGACCCCCACTCGGCAAAATCGGGCTCCCCGCCAGAGGGAGATGAGTCCAACGAGAGGCTCCTCTTCTCTCCAAAGACTTTCTCCTGCAGCTCGATGATGTCGTTGCGGATGTCTGCCATCATCAGCAGTAGGAAGTCGAAGGAGCCGGGAGGGCCCTGATGGATAGATCTTGTCTCAATACTTTTTTTTTTTTTTTCAATTAATCAAAATCAAAACATTTTTTGATAGTATTTTTAAAATGAGGTGCAAAACAACCATGTAACAATATAGATCAGATAGTTTGTTTTGATTTAATTTCATACAATTATTTTGTAATTTTGTTTTTCAGTGTACTTTAATAATGTAAAAAGAATGCCCAGTCATATTTTCATTTTTACTTTCAAATATGAATTATTAGTGTATTGCTAGTTAAATGTTAACAAATGAAATGTCACCTAATTGAAATAAAAGATTACCTTAAATGAGGATGATTTTCAAAATATAACAATAATTAAATAATTTAGTGTTAACCTCTTTTGGCCTTAATACTAATAATAATCATCATGCATGATCATTTGTATAAAAATCTATATGACACACAAACCCAATGCTACTATTTTTGTTCCATTAAAATGTGCAATAAACTCACAGGCGGACCACTGGGACCATCTGCTCCTCTGTCACCCTGGAAATTGCAAATTAAGTATGGTTAACACACCAAACATCACATTATATTATGTTTATGTATGTATGTATGCAGAATATTTGAGAAGAGACCGAGTCATTGGTTAATTTTGAGCTGTTGTGAACTGTTATAGCTGCCAGTTTGGCCACCAGAGGGCAGCACTGCATTTCACAGGTACATTCATGAACATAAACATTAGGAACTAGTTTTTATATGAGTATGCACTATGTATGTATTAGTATATTGAACTGACCTTTAAACCGTCTTTTCCTGGGGCCCCGGGTGGTCCCTACATGGGCAGTAAAACACAGGTTTCAAAACTTTATATAAGTCAATACAGAGTGGTGGTTTTCCATTTCAAATTGTGTACTGTATATACAGTTGAGAATGCTGTGTTGTTCTACTGTTTATTTTTATTTTTTACCACTGGTCCTCTGCGGCCTCTTTTGATGTGCTTCAGATCAGGTTCTGGGCCTATGGGTCCAATGTCTCCACGGGGCCCCCGAGGCCCTGGAGGGCCTTCCCCGCCTGGGTCCCCTCTAGCTCCTGGCCCCCCTGGGTGACCTGTGGAGTAGTTACACTAGCTTGGTAAATTAAGTGACTTAGGCAAGTAGATTAGGTGGAGAGGTAGGAAAGTTACGTAGATAAATAGGTTTGTAGATTAGGTAGGTAGGTAAAGCAGAAAGTTAAGTTGTCTGGTAGATGGAAGGTTGGTCGTTTGGTGGGTAGTTTGGTCGTTTGGTGGGTAGTTAGTTCTATCCGTCGGTCAGTTGTTCAGGTCAATAGTTAAGGGTTAGGATGGGTAGGTAGGTAGGTAGGTAGGTAGGTAGGGGGCAGGAAGATAGACTAGATGAGAGCTAGATTAGGTACATATCGTAGGTATGTAGCAATAATAGTAACATTAGGTTGGTGAATTAGGTAGACCATTTAAGTCGGATGGTAGGTAGGGGGAACAGGCAGAAGATTAAATAGAATGTAAGTTAGCTGACTAAATAGGTACATTCCGTAGGTAGATTAGCCAAATAGGTAGTGGCATTAAGTACAGTAGCTGTGTCAAATTATGTACTGTATGTAGAAGGCGTTACCTGGGACCCCAGGAGATCCTGGAGGTCCAGGTAGGCCAGGACGGCACGAGCTGTCACGACTTTTTCCTGGCCTCCCAAGAAGAGGTTTGTCACTGCGGTTGGCCAGGAGGTCAGGAATCTGCCAGCACAACAAGCATTATTAACACTACAACTTTAACTACAACCAGCATTACACCTCCGCCAAGGCTACCTGCGAACTGGCCAGTCGCAGTTTTATTTGCAGCAGACTGCTTTTCATGTTGATGAAATCCTGACAGGTAAAGGAGCAGGTGCCCGCACTCATGAACGTGTCCGACTTCCCTGATGAACTCACTGAAAATCAGCGCAACACACTTTAAATTAATGAAACAATTGCATAGTTCTGCTTTAATTAAGGTGCACATTACCTATAAAAGGATGTATTTTGATTTGATTTGATTTGATTTGATTTGATTTGATTTGATTTGATTTGGTTTGTTTTTTTAGGGAACAATAGCCAACCACCAAGACACCTCTCATTTGGTTTAACTTTGCACAAACTTTGGCACACACTAAAATGATCTACATTGTTGGTTTAAATCCAACACATCTGCGTTGACAACGAGCAATACACTGATTTAGGGTGACAACCCCATAATATGGGATAAACTTCTCATGCGACATGTTGCTGTGCCTAAGTCAAGCCACGCACGCAGCGTGGATTTATTGCTGTGCTTCATGCTTTGGAGTTACGATATAAAAACATTCAGCTGCTCCACATGGGTTGGATATAAATACATAGAATGGCAACATGTCTACTGCACATGCACCAGCTTTTTATATCATCATAACACAAAATGTGTTTCGCATGCTGGGGGTTCACCTGCGATTAATGAAGTCTACATGTATGTTTTATGTTATGTAGCCAATTTCACATACACAGTACACAAAGGCTATTTATCAGGCAAGCTACCATAGTATATGTAGGCCTATATATATAATATGCATTAGATTAGTATCTTACGGTTGTGCACGGCGATGCAGGAACGCTGATCAGGCGCCATAATGTATCCGCTGTGGCATCGACACAGGAAGCTGCCGCCCGTGTTGACACACTCATGCTCGCATACACTGCCGCCCGACTCCTCGCACTCATCGATGTCTGTGGAAAGAGAAAAAGTGACATTGCAACATTCAACTAGAACCACTATTTGGTTAAAAAATAGTGTATCTAAAAAACAGAACAGGGATTCAGTGTCAATATGTGTGCTTTTAAATATATGTAAGCGCTTTTCATAGTCCTCATAGTGCTGTTTTAAAAATATTTTTCCTTTCCCTAACCCCTTTCTTTTAAAGCGATCAAGCAAAATACAAATGAAAACATCAAAACACATAAATTATTACATAAACAATAGGGGTGTGAATTGCCTAGTACCTGACGATTCGATTCGTATCACGATTCACAGGTCACGATTCGATTCGATACCGATTAATCCCGATACGAATTTATAAGTCGATTGTTGCGATTTTTTTTCATTCCAATTTAGAAAATACTAATCAGTAAGCTTGTAGAGTGTAAGATTTATATGAAAATGTATTATTTATTTATCTGAAATTTCAGTAGAGGTTGTAATCTGTTTCATGTTAAAATAAAATATTAAGGCTTAATGTTCCGTTCATATAACATTCTTCCATGCTCAAGGTGTGAATCCTAACCCGAAGTCAGACGTTTTGTTGAATATTTTTCCATTAAAAATGGAAGTTTAAAAATCGATTCACACACACACAAAAAAAAAAAAAAAAAAGGCAATGATGATAAGACGTTGAATCGGTAAGACTACCGAATGAACATTCTGAGCTCTTTAAAAATAAAAATAAAAATAAATAAAAATAAAAAAAATCGATTTTTTTTTATTGAATCGATTCGAGAATCGCGCGATGTAGTATCGCGATATATCGCCGAATCGATTTTTTTTTGACACCCCTAATAAACAATGAATACATGAAAACATACAAAATAGAAGTAATTAAATACAAAACATTAAACAAGAAAACTGCTGTTTAATAAAATGTAATGATGACTATTTTTAATGAAAAAAATTATTAAAATGAGTAAACAAATGAAATAGCTAAACGCCTCTTCCACACATGGCGCCTGAATTCTGTGATTCAGCCTTTGTTCTCTTCTTAGCGCCACTGACCAAGACAATAAGGAGACTTGTGGTTGCGGTGTCTCTCCCGGTCGAAGCGATAACCCGGGTAGCAAGTGCACACCACCCTTCCAAAGTTGTCGGTACACTGTTGCTCACACGGCGACACGGCGCATACGTCCACATCTGTACCAAAACAAATGACATAGAAGGAGCCATCAGAAATTAATTATGGAATAGCCATGGGAGTTTTTTGTAGTACCAAATGTGTATTGTGGGCTAAAAGTACAAAAATCAAATTTTACTTAATTGGTCTGAATTGTATTATTTAGCTCCTAAAACTGATGTATCTTAGCTCATCAATCTATGACAGTTCCGTACAGTGACTGGCAGAACAATAAAGGCTCTGTAGACAATAGATTATTTGGATCTTTCCTTGTACTCTAGTAGGCTACTTTTGCAGCAACTTACCATAGGATACAATTGTCCCAATATCATATCTGTATGTAGCCTACTTTTGGTGTGCATAATGTACGTGTGTTTATTTTAAATGTAAAAAAAAATAAAGGGACCTTTACACTTGTGAGCTTTTCTTAAAAATGTATTATTGTATGCCATACCTACCGGTACTATAAACATAGACACCGTGCTTTATATTTTACAATATATATTTATTTTTTTCCTCTCCATTTTTTTTTTAACTCTTCCATAGTGGAACAACGGTGGACAAGAGCCACCTCTTGATACTTTTATCTGCTGTTCCGTGTATTCAGTGTTAGTCATTTCCTTGATAAGAATGTCACAAAAATACACGATGATTGATGATATATTCCATATGAAGCACAACAATGAATCTTCGCCATGGCCGCTTTGTTGTTGACGCCAACAGTGAGCTAATTTGACTTACATCATCGTTCCAAAGTGACAAAAAGGCAATGATGTGGAATTCTTTGGATTACCATGCAAAGCCAATGTGGTCTGCAGACCTTGTTTTGGCGCAGGATGTTTCCCTGCTATAAAGGTAGCAGAATGGGAAGATTAGATGGGAGTAGGGAAATTATGTGTGTGAGTGTGTTTGTGTGAAAGAACAAAAAGATTTAAAGTGTGTTTTACCTACTTTCAGGTATGCACTGGCCCATCACAAACCTGAAGCCTTCACAACATTTCCTCCTGAAGAGAGAAAACAACCAAAAAAAGGTTTGAAGATTGATATTGTAATATTATGAAACTTATAAAGTCATATCATTATCATTATTCAAATTATATCAAGTGTTATGAAAAAGCCTGTCATTTTATAGGAATAAAGTTACTGCTTTTGTCCCATAAATATACTATATATTTATTGAGATTTTTCTTTTTATAAGAGTATAAATCAGGAATATTACCAGAAAAAAATTGTTAAAACATTGTACAGGAGTAAAAAACAACAACAACAAAAACAAAAAAAAACACAGGTCATGACAACTTGTAATTTTACAAACATGTACTTGCACTCTTATAAACACAAAACATTTGAAAAATCATCTAATATAATGACTTTACTTTTAGAAATATAATTTTTCGGTTTCCCCATTTTTCAGTGAAGCCCCAATACTCTTTTGCACAACACTGATCTGTAGTGCTTCTAAAAATATAATCCGTCGAGTGCCATTGTAATCCATTCATGGAAGCCATTACCCTCTAAAAGTCATTGAGAGTATTTGTCACATGTGGCCCAACACATGTTACAGACATCACAAGAGGAAATGACTGACGCGGGATGACCGCGCAACAAATATCACACAAGAAGGGAGGAAATGCATAACAAAAGAGTGTGTTAGCAATCCTTGTTGTCCCACGACAAGTCGCATTTTACTCATGCAGCCTTCATGCAGTGTCATTCTAAATCAACTCCTAAACCTTTTTCCCCCCAGAGTGAATAATCACCCATAAACCGCCGAGACAGGCCTGAACTGATGAGATCCAGATGATTGGGCCGCTTTAATCCCAAACTGAGGTGGAGACAGGTGGGTGAAAGTTAAGATGAAAATTGTCACTACTTCATTGAGTCCGTCGACAAATCAGTCTGCAGAGGTAATGACTTGCAGATGGGCGCCGGGTCCTCCGGGAGAAACTTATACCTTTTACGCCGCTCGGATTAAAGCGAGCGCAAGGTTACGTGACATGAAGATTCTAGTCGGTGTGACTCTGATGTTACAAGTGACGTTATATCAGGTCGAAAGTGCTCTTTATTACAGGTGACCTCATTTCTACAAGACATCCATGCAGTGAGGCCAAGTCAGGAACGGTTCAACATCCTAAAATAGGAAATAACTACTTTTTCTGGGAGGGACGACTTTGCTCCAGAACACCCGAAAAGGGACATATTATGTAAAAGTGACATTTCGATTGATTGTATGCAAATAGTTGGTTCTCTAGCATGCCTGCTAACCATCAACAGTGAAATTACATGTAGACTGCAACACGTTACAACTTAGATACAAATTTGGGTTACGTCGCCAGCACAGGATGGAACTTTTTTTTTTTTTTTTTTTTTTTTTTTTTTTTTACGATCCGTCATTTTCAAGCGGCAGACTACATGAAAAACAGGATCATGGCAACAAAAGCTTATTGCCTGTTCAATGTGTAAAATGTCAGATTACTGCAAGGAAGCAAAGTCCCTTCTTAGAGAAGAGATCCAAAGACTCTACGAAGACTCTACGACTCTAAGAACTACTAAACCGGACATATTAAGTAAAAATTACTATTTGTTAGCTTTTATACAAAACGATGGTGTCACTGGAGTGCCTGCCCATCCATCAGTTTTCGAATTAGACGACCAAGCCAATCTTTCTGTTCGTGGTGTTGTTCTCAAGATCGGTCTTGGTCTCAAGACCACTTTTTAAGGTCTCATCTCTGTATCGAGGGCATTTTTACTCGCTCTTATCGAGACCAGGACAGTACTACTCTGATCAGAGGTGAAATAATTTTTCTTTGATTTGAGATTTGTTTCATAGTATTATTTCAAAAACAACATAATTTACAACACTACTGCCTATCTCCTAAAATGTATTAACATGAAGGAAGATGCACAATTTTCAAGTAATGGTCTACAGAGAAGTCTATCATGTTCTATCATCAAGTTAACCACACCGATGGGAAAAATGAACCATAGTGATTAAAATAAGCAAAAAGGTGCTAGTACGGAATCCCCTTTGTCTTGCGTTACATGACAGAGGGAGCATGAACGAGGAACTGCGATATAGCAGGAGACAACTGTATACGTTGCGAGTCAGCAGCTTGCCAGGCAGCAATTCTACATCAACGTCTGCATGTGTCCCATGGGTGCTCCTGGTAGAGAGCACGGAGGAAGCCGTGGTGTCTGGATGAGCAGATGAGAGCAGCAGGAGAGCTGACCCGTGTGTTTTTGTTTTGCTGTGTGAAAGTATGCCGGATAGACAGGAAACAGGCCTCCAGAACACACTGACGAGTGTGGGTGCATGTGTGTGTCTTCATGTTTGACGGTCCTGTGGAGGACCTTCATCTTCTTATTCCTGGAACAAGCTCCAGACACTTATCCCATGCGGGATTTGTGGTCCTTATACCACAGAGTATTTAACCTCCAATTCAGCCTGACGGTCTTTCTCTCGTTGGTGCTTATTTGACAAGATTGCTTAATGGAGTGCTAATGCCTGCTTCTGGTTACGGTCAACTCAGCACTGTCAACGCTGAATCTTTACATTGTCAACCGCCTTGAGCATGGTCTACCATCTGGTCTTAAGGACTTCCAGTTGGTCTTATGGACTGGTGTTTCTGTTTTTTGGGCAAGAGCAGATCTCCCATTTTTATCTCTTAAGATATTGTCTACATCATTGGTTCCTAAAATGGGGTCCAAGAGCCGTAGCTTGTGAGTCTTTTAAAATGATTGGCGTTTATTACCTTGGATCATTTTTATAGAGGATGTTTCGTTTACGACTGAACTGACATTCGAGGTTTTCAACAATTTGGCACAAAATCCCTAGTCATCCATATTCCATACTACCTACGGTTTTGTGATATACAGTACACAAAATGTGATCTTAATATCAGCTTTTGGGAATATGGGAGGTTCTTGTCTTCATTTCAGGATCTTGTAACATATTTTCTTGGTACCACATATTCCTGCCCGTATAAGTCACAGCAACAGGCTTTTAGCCCTCATCTACAGTGTAAAATCATCCAGTTCCAACCCTGGAAACTATTTCTTGAGTCTTGTAGTGATGCTCTGCTGCTTTTGGCACCTACAACCAGAATGATGGCAGCATTGAAAGTTAGTGATGAGATGTGCAAAAAAAAACATCCAACACCAACACTTGTAAGGTCAGTTTAGTCTGTAGACAGTCGGCATCATCACTCATAAACGCCCCCCCCAAAAAAAAAAAAAACATCCATCACCGAGAGGGATTTGTGCTGCTTGTTTGTAGAATGATTTTAAATCCTCCCTATCGCTCCCTGGCCAGCTCGCGTGATGCGTTGCTGGGAACCGACAACAGATCTGTTTGAGCCACGTAATGCCTTGTTTAACCTATTTCACCCGGTGTGTAAAAAAAACAACAGCGAGTAGCATAGTGAGAGAGGTTTCACTGATGACTTGATTCAACCTGACTGAAATGAAGTAGGGACTTGAGTTGCTTGAAACTTGAAGGTTTAGAATTGAGACTTATTTATGACTTGCATTTTTGGAAGAAGGTAGATGGACTTGTAGTAACTAGTCTGGTACAGTACAGTATTATCCACTCTCACAGTTAGCCCATACCAAATAATGTCATGCTTCAGGCTCAAAATGTCACCGCCCTAAAAATCTATTATTAATTTTCTTTCTTAGAAGAGGTATATTTCACATTTTGTTCTCAAAACCGTTCCTTTGTGTCTTGTCTGTTACATTATTCTGTCAATTACTGCCCAAAAAGAAAAATTAAGTTTTTGGAGTTGGAAACTGACCCCAAAGGATCAAAATCACAGGACTGGCCCATCACAAACCTGAAGCTTTCATAACATTTCTTCCTTGGCAGAAAAAACAAAACAAAAAAACAAAAAAACATGACGAATCATAACTAATCTAATCATCACAGTCATAACTATGATAAGGAAATAACTGACATTTTTATTGGAATATAGTTGACATTTTTATGACATAACTTGTAAAATGGCAATATTACAAGGAAGCGCTTTATCCTATGAGAATAAAGTCAGATCATGATTTTACAACGAGACAGTTCATGACAAAGTTTTAAATTTTGTGAGAATGAACTGGAAATGTTACTAAATTTTTAGCTTGCTTAGCAACTTTGCCGATGCCAGGAGTCACCAACCTTTTCAAAACAGAGTGCTAACTTTTGGGTCCTAATTAATATGAACAGCTACCAGTTTCCATCCATCCATCCATTTTCTTGACCGCTTATTCCTCACAAGGGTCGCGGGGGCTGCTGGCGCCTATCTCAGCTGGCTCTGGGCAGTAGGCGGGGGACACCCTGGACTGGTTGCCAACCAATCGCAGGGCAGCTACCAGTTTGATACACACTTAATAAGTAACACATTGGCTATAATTATTTGGAGGTAAAACAATACCTTATTGTTATTTTGCCTGCTAGGTTTTCACCACAAATGTGATTATTTGGTCCTTTGCTACAATATCCACCTTTGACTTGGAATATTTTTCAAAATTGCTATTATCATGTGTATCCATCCATTTTCTTGACCGCTTATTCCTCATAAGGGGCACGGGGGGCATTGGAGCCTATCTCAGCTGGCTCTGGGCAGTAGGCGGGGGACACCCTGGACTGGTTGCCAGCCAATCGCAGGGCATAGAGAGACGAACAACCCTCCGCACTCACAAACACACCTAGGGACAATTTGGAGCGCCAAATTAACCTGCCATGCATGTCTTTTGAACGTGGGAGGAGACCGGAGTACCCAGAGAAGACCCACGCAGGCACAGGGAGAACATGCAAACTCCGCCCAAGAAGGCCGGAGCCTGGACTCGAACCGGAGTCCTCAGAACTGGGAGGCGGACGTGCTAACCAGTCATACACCGTGCCGCCCTTATCAAATTTACACCAATTCAAATATGATTTAAAGAGAATAACAATCAAGAATTGACAACATACTGGTGAGGTTTTTTTTCTTTCTAGAATAGTACTAACAAAATAGACACGTCATTGGTAAGCTAGTTGCAGTGTACCTAATTACTGGCCAATAATCAATCCTCATTTATGTCAGCGTTTTATTTTGTTTACGTCAGCACATGTGGGCAAATCGTGTGTTATTGCCCAATTTTTGCTGTTGGTAAAAGTCAAATGATGAAATATTGGTGCAGTATTTACATATTTTTACAGTTGTGTTAACAATGTGTGTGCGGGCGTGCGTAGGGGTGTGTGCGTGTGTGTGGTCGTTGGTTTTGTGTACAATAAGCTCCAGATGCTGCAAATTCAGATGAAGAATACTATTGATTTTGATTGTGGAAAAGTCTCTGCGTATGTGTTTGTGTGTGAGTGTGCTTTAATAAATGGGTTAGCTCAACAAGCCTCACAGATTCCCTTAAAAAATGGATTGCATTGTAAGATTTTGTAATTCAAATGATAAAATATGTTTTATAGACTATAGGTCTATATATGTATTTTCCCCATCTTTTGGGAGCGCTTTTTTAATATTTGGATCTGTATCTCCGAGAGGGAGGATTTGTTTCCCTTGGATGGTCTCTCTTCTTGCCAATTTTTTTTTGCCATATTTATTCAATGATGTCGCTGTAAAATCATGATGATTTTAAAAATAGAGATACAAATGGGGGCGAGGGGGGGGGGCATTGGGGAAGCCTCTTTTTAAATAATACTTTCACAGCAATTATTTTGTTCTTCTTTATACTTAGTTTTTTTTTTTTTTACTTTCACTTTTTTACTTTTACTTTGCATTTTACTACATTTATAATTGCATATGTTCTCCATCAGGATTGATTTGAAAATAACTATTTTGAACATGTGATTTGTGTTTGTGTAATTTTATAATTATTATTATTTACACATGAAAGCCAACCAGCGTGTTTTATGAACGTGTTTCCCAGAGCAGCCTGTTCCAGCCCCTTTGGTGTTTCTTCCTAATTACAGTACATACGTGTGTGCGATTCTTGTGTGTTACACACCAAGATCTCCTTCAAGGCCTCCTTCTTGGCTGTTTATATGCTCTGCCAGCACACCGAACGCTTCCAGGACACCGGCCTCCAGGGAGGTATCAGAGCTTCGTCTCACAGAGGAAGCTTTGACTAGAGCAAGCCAAGCAGGCGTTCCGGATGAGCTTCCGCCGCCAAACACGTTTGACCTGCACTTCCTGCTTTACTTCCAATGTTATGCATCGCATCACTCCCGTCCCCGACGCCACCTGTCCATCACGTTCCCATTTTCCTTAAAACACACCCCAGGTGTCTTTTTAACATGTTACTGGAACACTTTTGTTAGAATACCCGAAGGATCAAGAATGACAGTACTCTTTTACCCTAATGTTATTGTTTCTGTATCCTACATACAGAATGTCAAAAATGTCACAGTATACACTTCGATTTTTATGTTTA
The DNA here is from genome assembly GCF_051991245.1 of Festucalex cinctus. NCBI lineage: Eukaryota > Metazoa > Chordata > Actinopteri > Syngnathiformes > Syngnathidae > Festucalex > Festucalex cinctus. The sequence goes on along the minus strand of NC_135414.1, from coordinate 20,587,115 downwards.
TTTTCAGGTACAATTTGGACAAAAGAACAGCAATTTTGCAATATTGCTCCAAAATGTGCCATGGCAAAGGTATGATATGAATAAATATGCTTACAATTGCAAAGATTAAGCTGCCAAATGATACCTGAAACAAAATTGAAAACAGGTATTGGATTGTGTTTTTTTGAGAGAGAGACAATGATAGCTTTGATCGTATTTTCATGGAGGAAAGCATCACTTCATCACCAGCCCGCCAGAATTCAGATGCTGAACCGCAAAAGTGTGACATACTCAGGCCGCTAAACAAATTGAAAGCAGCAAAAGCATGGATTGTGATTCCAAAGAATTACATTCGTCAATTAGTGCAGCAGATCCGTGCATGTGGCGCATGCAGTGGACATCACCTGAGGAAAAAAGTGATCCCCATTACAGCAGTCAAAATGAGAGGAGGTGAGAATAAGTGAGCGTGACTTCCTCGGAGATGATGAGTGTTTGGAATGTGCCCTGACCCCATGGAGGGCTCCGTGTCACCACAAGAATTTGCCATTGGTGACCCTCTGAGCATCTTACTATGACACACAAACACATGTGATGGTCTTTTTACGCTGGGAATTGTCATTTTGACATCCTACCTTGACAAACCAGCGTGCTCGCATTTGTGCGTGTGAGTCTTGGAATACACAAAACAAGCTTCAGTTTTCCCATGGGAATTTTCTTGCAACACATTGAAATACGCTCAAACTCTACGTAAACACTCCCACAGCCACTACTGAAATGCTTTAACAAAGAATTAAAAGGCTCTCACTCAATAACATTCACATTGCTACTATAAAATACAGAAGGGGAAAGCACAAGAAAAAATGTCAAAGTCAGGAAATGAAGTTTCATGAAATTTGCAGACGATATTAATCAATACTCTCAGTCAATCAATGACACTTTATTGCTACAAGTCCTTCTGTGTATGACAGTGATGGACAGTGTGTTGAACATGTAGGGGCAGAAGGGGGAACCGGGATCCTTCCAAATGATGTGCTTGCTTTGCTTCTCTTGCCAGACCGGAAACTGGGTCGCAAAAGAGGAGTGCAGCAAAGTAGAGACTGTGGTGTACTGTATACCACTGTAACGTCCACAGCTAAGGAACACTGAGGGCTATTGTTAGTGTGTTGTAACAATTTTTCTCAAAAGGGAACTGAGTAAACCGAGCACAGCAGCCAAGTAGAGACTGTGGACTTTCGTGCTGCCTATCTACAGTTAGGAAACAGCAACAGGTTGTCATATCTGGCTGTTTATCCTCAAATTCTACAACACTGCAGCGATTTTATTTGCGAGGAGATTGAATGGCACAGTAAAGTGGAGACTGTGGAGTATAGTACGGCATGGCCCAGAGCTATGTTTATTTTTGTCTTTTCCAGGTATGAATCCAATGTAAATTCAATTCAAAAGAAGACGGGGGGAAGCATAGAAATGGAGCAGTACAGCCAAGTGGAGACTGTGGAGTATAATCCTGTTGTCCACAACTAAGATAAAGCAAAAGGTAACGTTAGAATGTGTGTTTATTGTTATCATTTTTGGTCATTTATGCTCAAGAGGAAATTAGGAGAAAACAAAGTCCTACAGCAATGTGGAGACTGTGGCATATAATACTAACTCAAACTAAAGCAAATCAGCATGCTAAGCTAATGTGAGCATTGTTTGTCTTTACTAACTGTATATTTTTAAATGTTACAACGTTGCAGCAATTTTCTTCGAGAGTAGACTGAGGGTAGCAAGAAAAGAAGCACTGCAGCTAAGTGGGAACTGTGGAGGATCAGAATTCAGCATCACAAGCACAGAAATAAAGGTACGCTAACATTAGCAATAGCAAATGCTATCTATCAATCCATTTCATTCAAGAGGAGACTGAGGAAAGCGAGAAATGTAACTCTGGAGCAAAGTAGAGACTGATGGCTATAATACTACAGCAACAGGCTAAGCTAATGTTTTATTTTTGTCGTCTCAAGCCATGTATTCTCAGATTTGAGTGCAGTTGTGTTACATGACAGTTTGACACAAGTGCTGCTTGCCCCAGGCAAACAATAGCATGGCAACAGTGTAGTTACAGTGTGTTATATTGGCCGGTTTGTTGTGTTGAGGCGCACACACTCGCACAGCTAATGAAGACCACATTGTATGGAGGGACAAAAGAAACTGCTTTTCCAGAAAGGCGTTCAGGTGCACGCTAAACAGAAAAAGATGACTTGACTTTTTGTGTGCCTGTGTGTTGTTGGGGGTCATACTCCTCTTGTCCACAGCCCCTATCAAGACAATTAGGCTTCAATTAAAGACAGGAAGCTCAACTCAAAAGGCCTTGGAAAAAGATTTGGACAATGATAGGAAAGTTCAAGAGAAATCAAGCAAGTGTGAGAAAAATAATCTGGGGCCACACGTAGAAAGAGTTGCATGGCTTTCATATGAAAATGCGGCTTATGGACAAATCCAGACAATGTCGCACGAACAAAAAAGAAAAATCCAGATGTATGACAATGTATGACTCACAATTGGCCTCTTGCGGCTGAAGCCAGTGGGCAGCCATTTTGCATTGTCACTGAAAACTTCTGTTCGGCTAGGATCCCTGCATGTAATGAGAACATCTCAAAGAAGGAACTTCACTATTTTGCATCGACCATTAGAAGTATTAAAACAAGGCGCACCAACTTGTTTGAGGTGTTGAAGGCGCTGTGTGGCTTAAAGTTTTGTAATAAAAGCTTTTTGGAGAATTTTTGGTGGATATACATGTTAGCATTTAGCGTCTCTTGTCAGAGTCAATAACAGTGAATGTTTGAAAGGAAATGCAACGAACCACCTTGTCTTTGGCACAGATGATGTCACTGTTGTGCTGATGGAGCGAGTACTAACACAGTCAGAGTAAGGAAGTGTCAACAAATACACAAAAAATGGCTTGGAGTGTTCTTTTTATTTGACTGCAGCAAATAAGCCAATATGTAGTAAGTTGCCTTTTTTTTTCTTTTAATTTTGCACTCCACAAATACGCCACATTTTAAAAAAACTAAAACTAAAACTAATAAAAAAATAAAATAAAATGAAGCATTTTCAAAAAATAAAAACTGTTAAAAACTAACAAACCCTCTATAAAAATTAATTTAAACTAAGTGATTTAAAAAAAAAAAGTCAAAACAAAATAAAAAAAATAAAAAAAAACTCAAATGAAAAATCCCAAACTACTATTACGCTGTGTTGACCAGAAGGCCCTTGAAAAAACAAGAGACAAGTGGATACACACAAAATAGGTGACGTGTGCACTTTGGGAATATAAGAATGAAAGTACTCTGGAAGCATGCGGCTTTTCTTCATCCAGATGAAACACAGATACTCGCCGGTGGGGGGGAATCGGGGAAGTTGGCCAATCCAACCAACAAACGGCAGCCTGACACAACAATTCTCTTGAATGCTCTCTCAAGCTGTCAATATTTGATTTTATTTCACTTTCTCTGGCTTTGTCTTTGGCTCTCCGCGCCAGACGTTTATACGACTACGCCTCCCCAGAGTTTTTCGTTGCTTCCCTTTTACTTCCCCTCATTTCTTTCCACCTTCTCCATTACTCCGCCACTCATCTTTTGCTTTCTGTTGCACTCCCTTGCCACAACAGGACAAAACTGAAGGTGGGGCATGGATTTAAAAGTTTGCCATAAAAACTTATGTGACTTTTTGGGTGGGGAGAGAAGGTGCGCCCACTTGGTCGTGACGATGAATGTGGTGTGTACCGGTAAATGTTTACAATACAGTTTTTCCTAATTGTTAAAACACATTCCTTGAAACCGCTACCCATTTACTCAAAACCTTCAACATTAATCCATAAATTAAAACTAAATTTGCAAAAGTCTGTTTCTTCTCCCCAATTGGCCTTATCACATTAGAAGAAACTTGTGTGTTCACTTTTTAGTTGTTCTGTATCAAGATGACAGCTGTGCTGAAGTTGTTCTCATTTTCCAGTTATTGTTTACAATTTTGCAACATAAGTGTATCACAGTATCAAATGGGTTGCGTGACAGAGAATATGTTTAAAGGGGGAGTTTGCAGTTTTCAAACTGCTGCATTGATAGCATGACTTATTCATGTTGGAGTGTTGCAAAACACAAAATGTTGCCAGCTTGATGTTGTTTTTATTGGGAATATACAAATGGAAACGAAGGCTGCTGGGTGTCCCGGCACGGTTCTGTTGGCGATTCTTGTCAAGGTCTTTTTGAATAATAATAATAATCATCATCATAATAATCATAATAATAATAATGATCGTTTTAACTCATTAAATGCCAAAACGTCTTCAGAAGTCCATTAGAATCAAATCATTTATTGCCAAGGTTGTAACTTGTAATACAGTATTTTTTCTTCATTTGGAGGAAATGATATGGGCCTGATGCACTTCTGATTTAAATTGTAAGCATTTGATGAGTGTTAATGAGCCAAATTGCCAGCAGAGGTGAAAATCCCCTCTGTTTGCCAACTGTTTACAGTGGGGGCGAAGGGGACTTTATTTATAATGGCTGCCGCAGCACAGTCAACAGTCTTTTAGCCGAACAATCGGAAGCATACACTCTGTCGCTCTCGTTTCTGTTCTTCGTGTCTCTTTATCGTTTCTGTTTACTTTTCAAATGTCTTGTTAGCCTGTCTTGCCCCCAGCACTGTTTGCTTAGCTGGACAACTCATTAGCTCTGTTTGTTTTCAATCTAATCTGCCGTGGAGCCACCCTTTTTTTCCCCCAGCAGACCTTCTGCAAAGCCTCATTATAATGGCTCTCATTTTGCTACTAGATACAAATAGACCCTGACGTGTGTGTTTATGAGTTTATGAGCACAGTTAGCAGCTTTTTAAAGCCAGAGTGGAAGTGAAAGCCAAGTGTAATGCCATAAAACAAGGAGATGAGTAAGGGGAGTAGGGGGTATTCAGTGTGAAGTAATCCCATTTTATTGGCGTGACAACGAGCACACACACATACACGCACTTGCCATGGTCTCCCTTTGTGATGTTCTGAAGTTCATTGACGTGTCAGTTGATGAAAATGTATCTCTGTTATGACTTTGGAAGCACAGGGATCATCTCAAAACCGGAGAATCGGAGCCATGACAAAAGACACGGCATTAATTTCCGTTTGTCTTTTTACACAGAACCCATCAGATGCAGGACATCGCGGCAACTGTGTGTCTGAGCTGGCATACAGCAACACGGCATCCTGCTGTCAGGTAATTCAACGGGTGACAAGGTCAGCACCTTGTGTTTTGGCTCTGTATGAATCAACTGATGAAGGTGAAAAGTTGATTTCCGGTGTCTGTGCCATTTGTATTGCAACAAGGACCAGGTAAAAGTCATAAACATAGCTTTTAGTGGCAGCGTGAAATTGGCTAGTACTCCCTGAAAATGTGGAAAATTGGTCTAAAAGAAAAAAAATGTGGAAAATGTATTACTTTTATAGGAAATGTCTTTTGTAAAGTGCCTTTTGATACTACCCCCAAAGACAAAAAATTTCCCAGGTCACTTTTCCCCACTGCTCTGTGGATGATGCTGACTATTATAGAGCACCAACTCGAAATAAAGCAGAAATAAGCCATCTTTAACAGCCAGCCTGAAAGAAGTTTTTGATATTACCTAAAAAAAAAAAAAAAAAGTGTAACTCACATGTAAAAAGAGATATTACACGCAGTGTAAAAACAGTTGATGATACTAAATCCAAAGATGGATTTCGGGGTCAACTTTGTTTACCTGTTTGTGTCAGTGCAATTTAAACCAGTGGCCTGGAAGAAAAATTCTTCTGACACTACCTCCAAAACTGCCTTGCCGAAGGCCCAAGATTCCCGTGTCCAATTCATCCCCCCCAATTCTGTTTTAGCCGTGTTAATACTGAACTTGCGGCTCAAAATAAGGCAGAAAAAAAATTACAAGGCAATACAAGTCACTTGCACACTGCAAGTGACTTTGGATACAACCTCCAAAGATAGAATAATAAAAACCTGTTGGTGCCGCATAAACAGAGAAGCAACCCCCCCAAAAGAAGGAAAAAGCCAGCTTTTAAAGTCAGGAGTGACCTCCAATAGGGAAAATTTGTCAAGTCAAAGTTATTCCACCATTGCATGTCAGTGTAATTTATACAGAACATCGTAAAACGCGTCTGATACTACCTCTGAAGGCAGAAAAATGCTTTATCAACTTCGCCCCTCTTCACTTTTCAATTCTATTAATACAGACACAGAACTTCAACTAAGTAATTCACGCTTATTCAGCCTTTGACGGAAGTCTTCGAGCCACTCGGGTTGTGGTTTCCCTACACGTTATTGATGGGGACAAGAGTCAGGAGGGCATGTATACTTTGCCTGCAGGCCTCGACACTTCATCCCAAAGGACGAGATTTACGCCCGACCGATAACCTCTGATGACCTCATCTGCTTAGCACGAGTGTGATACTTGTGAAGCATGTTTACCCCACCTGACCCGACGTTAACGCTACAGCTACTAGACAGACGTCTGGCTTGTGTTTCGGTCCTGACGAATCAGGACGCATGGGGACAGGAAGTTGTTGAGCTGGGGATGTAGTCCAGGGGAACATTTGACATTGACCATCACCAAAGAACAACTCATTCACATGTCATGAGAAAAATGTTTGTGGTTACAAATGACAAACGAGCTGGGTGGGCGGGAACGATTTTTCATTTTCCCCAATTTAAAACAGTTCGCAGGTGGGCATCGGATGGGTACCGAAGTCAGTACTTCTTTTGGTACGGACCGATTTGGGTTGGTACTACCAAGCACTGATTCCGACTCAAAATACACCAAGGATCAAGGATTACGTCACACGTACAACTTTCATTACCATGACAACCAGGGTGGAGCTAGGAAATTGCGACTAGGTGAATCCCTATGTGTTTTCAAGCAGCCCAGTCTCTTAACAGAGAAAACTGACACTAATTTGTATACAGTACAAGCTATTTTTAAAAAAAAAAGGGTGTTTCACCTTTAAAATATTTACATTTGTGAAAATACTAACCTCCTACGGGAAAAGTGTCCAAATCCAAAATGCACTCAAAGTCTTCAAACTGAGCCAACGATAACAACATTCACCGACCGCATTGGTGTTTCCCAGGGTATTCTATGCACAAAACAATGAGTAAGCAAGTGGTAACAATAATAGGTTGTACGGTCGGTAAGTAAATCATGAACTCAATGTTTGGAAATGACCACAATCGACAAACAGATAGCAGACAATAAAAGCTTATTTTGTTTGCTTTAGTTGGGTTTTGTGCTATTTATCACTCCTGCCAAGGAGATTTTAAAGGCAATAAGACAATAATCCATGTGATTAACAATGTGAAAAATCAGTTCAAAGCTAAGCTAAGAACTGTGGCCCAAGCTACCTCGACCACTTTGGAATTGATATTTGTTCAAATCAGCAGGGATATTTCAATGAAAGACAACAAACAACAAGATGGATGGTCATAAACAACCACAACAAATTCCACACAGCTGTTTCAAGTTTCTTCCTTAGATGCCAAACAGCTATCCTTAAACATGTGACGACGTCGGTCAAGAATTGTGATTGCTCGAGTGCTGAATAGAAGCCAAGTTGTTTTTCAATGCTCTGTGTCATACCTACCAAACAATAATCTTGGAATGTTTGACAAGTACTGAGTAGAAGCAAAGACAAAAGTGCTTTCATGCTGTTTTTATCAAATTTTAGATGTGTCCCTTTGATGTGGGTCGGTTTGGTTTATGGAACATAGAAATGCAATAAAAAGTAGAAAATAAAAGTGAAAGACAGAATATAAAAGTTAAAAAGAAAAATAATTATTGGTAAAGTCAGAATTTACATGTTCAAAGAGAGTAGGAAGAAGTACAAGAACTTCCTACCGCCTATAACTTATATCATGATAATAATGGTGTTGATAATGATGATAATAGTGTGATGACAATCTCAGTGTCAGCCAAAACAGTTCTGTGGGAAGGAAAGTAGAGCTGGCATTCTGTAAGATATGACCGTCAGTTTAGCGTGAATGTGCTTAGCTTGTATGTGGTTAGCTTGTACACGGCTAGCTTGTACGTGATTAGCATGCATGCAGTTAGCTTGTATGCGGTTAACTTTATATGTGGTTAGCATGTATGTCGTCACTCATCACATAGCAGCACATCTTTTCACTGGAGCTGAATTTGATCAAGATGTCCTCTTTAAGTACACTCAGTTATTTGCTGATGTACTGTAGTCTGCTTGATTGTTCATTATTGTAGTTTTTAACATTTTTTTGTTCCGGTCTCTTTCACCCCCTACTAAAACCCTTTGGTCTTTTTTTTTTTTTTTTAATCATGCTCTACTTCATTATCCTTCCCACTATTATTTTTTTGGTCATGTTTGAGCACAAAACAATTAGAAATAGTGAGTTTGGTTTTTGGTTTTGTTTTTTTGGTCATTTTTGAAAAGAGCAGAATATTGAGTCTTCAAGTGCCGAGCGGAAAAAAAAAAATAAGACAAAAGTGCTTTTAGAGCTCTTTTGGTCATGTGTAAACACATCAGAATGGTGATTTTCCCAATACTGAATAGAAAGCAAGGCAACTTTGGCAGAGCAGGTTCAGTTTTGACATGTTGCTTACTTGTGGGAAAGAGAACTGATAGGATCGATGAGAGGTTGTTTTTTTTGGTCGGTTATGAGTGGAAATGGACACGAATGACAAAAAGTGGACATATTTGGAGTATAATATATCATGTTTACAGAAATATCTGCCTGAAGTTTATGGTATAAAATGAGCCACAGAGAACAAAGTACAGTACATTATTGCTGGGATAAAAAAAAAAACAGTCTTGTTCCTACCCATTGCTGACTGCTCATCAAAAATCTTAAACGACACATGTTAGTGCTTGGACACGCCAACACACACACTGACGCAAACTCACAAAGCACATACACAAAGCACAGGATCCTTCCTTTAGGGATCCAGGCTGGAAACTCCTGGCAGACATTCTGACACAAACGTGGATGTGAATGCATCTAAAGTATCCCTGATGCGACACAGTCCAGACTTGACTTGCATGGGAACGCTTCTTGGTCATGTTCGCGGGAGGGAAACCCTGCACGGGCGCCCTAATGAGTCAAAACAGGAAGCTGTTGCGGTTAAATTGTAATGTCAACCTTGCGTCCCGAACCTGAGGAGGCTCTTCAGAGGTCATTAAGTGACCCAAATGTCTGCTTTGTCTCATCCAAAGGTGACTTGTTAGCTCGGCCATTTTAGCTTTCAAACAACATTAATTAAACGAGTCAAGCTAAAGCAAGCGCGATATTGCTTGTACTATCTCCAAAGGTGGAAATTTTCCTATTTTGTTTTGTCCCCCATTTATACACAACCATTATTAAAAAAAAATCTAAAAAGTGCTGTTATTGTGTAAACAAGTGGTCAAAACCATGTTTTCACCTAACTACTATTATTTTATATAATTGTTGGCTCTTAACTTCCACGTACAATTTTGTTCCTTTCTGTCCTCCATTTTTTGTTTATTCACCTGTTCGTTACAGCAGCGTGCTGCCATCACACTTACAGTACTCTTCACAGCTGCGAGACTTCCGACTCCACTTTGAGCGTTAAATCTTAACATGGTTGCGCTGTCTTCAATTACTGTATTTGTGTGGGGTCTACTTTTAGTATGCGTCAGTCAAAACAAAGGCGCTTGTTGTCATGTTGTTCCCTCCAATTGTGAGACTTCCACAGCTTAGAGCATTTAACCACACATACACAGCAAAAAAAAAAAAAAAAAAAACTAACGTCATCATCCTGACAATGCAAAACATTTGGAGGCAGACTACATGCACACTCGTGGCATTCTGCCAAACCGAGTAATACGAGCGAGAAAAAACCACAACAATGAGAATGTTAAAAAAATCATTTTTGGACCTCATTGCTGAGAAAACCACAGAAGGCGGGATATAGTGGTCATTTTGTCAGCGGGTGGTAAGGGGGTTCACTCCGGTATGACGTTGCAAAACTCCTGGGAGACAAAAACATTGGATTTGGATTTTAAAAAGCCATCTTTGCAGCTAGAGAGCATGAGAATCAAGTTCCCTAAAGCGGGGTATTAAATTAAAATACTTAACAACGACACACTAGCTCAAATGATAAGCAAACAAAACTAGCATCACTGCGCAGTTTATAACCCTTTAGGCAACAAAAAATTGAACACAAAACGCATAAAACGACTAACAGTATCAAAGTTTTAGTTGTATTGTTCTTTATGTTACACCAAGCACAAAAGTATGATGCAAAAATTGTTTAATTTTGTCGTGTGCTACTATTTCTTCTTAAAAAACAAAAAAAACACACACAAAAAAAAACATGACACGCCATTTTGTGTTTTGTGTTGTTCGAGTGACTGGAACACATTACTGACATTTCCACTCATTACTGCGGGGAAAGTGGCTTATAAGCGTAGGGTGACCAGATGTCCGATTTAGCCTTGTATCTCGAATCCTGACAGATTTCGCCAGCCCCGTTGATTTGTTCAGCTATTACTTTACCCAGTCCAGTCAGCAGGCCAATTGTTTGGGACGTGCACGTACAAGGAAGTCTTGCCGGCTTGCAATGGAGAGCTCCAGCAATGGACGACTATCTTGTCCACTGTCTGCTCTCACTTGTTGTCTAGCAACTCAAGTCGCAAGTTGAGGTGACGGTGGACACAATCGTCGTCCATTGCTGGAGCTCTCCATTGCAAGCCGGCGAGACTTCCTTATTCGCCGAGCTGCTCACTTGACCAATGACAGGCAGTTTGCAACAGCAGAGTCCAATCCAAGACACGCTTAGGACCACCCCTTCATTTGAATAACATTTCGACTTAGCAATACGGCCCAAAAATGCCAAAATTCAAAATAAATCCATCCATCCATTTTCCTAACCGCTTATTCCTCACAACGGTCGCGGGGGGTGCTGGAGCCTATCTCAGCTGGCTTTGGGCAGTAGGCGGGGTACACCCTGGACTGGTTGCCAACCAATCGCAGGGCGCACAGAGACGAATAACCATCCACACTCACAAGCACACCTAGGGACAATTCGGAGCGCCCAATTAACCTGCCATGCATGTCTTTGGAATGTGGGAGGAGACCGGAGTACCCGGAGAAGACCCACGCAGGCACGGGGAGAACATGCAAACTCCACCCAGGAAGGCTGGAGCCTGGACTCAAAACCGAGTCTTCAGAACTGGGAGGCGGAGGTGCTAACCAGTCACCACCGTGCCGCCCCAAAATAAATAAATGACTAAATAGATAAATAAATAAACGACTAAATAAATAAATAAATAAATGACTAAAAGTGAAAATAAAAACGGATTTATTTCCATTTATATTTAATTTTTTAGATATAATTTTCGAATTATATTTTTTATATTCATTTTTATTTTCACTTTTAGTCATTTATTCATTTATTTAGTCATTTATTTATTTCCAATTTTGGCAGTTTTGGTCCTCCATATCCAAGAGCTGCCGGGACCGAGCAAAAAAGGTTAGATAATGGTGAGTGCAGTGCTTTATTACAGCTGTTAAACTGTCAACCCAGCGAAAACATGAACATTAGCTAAATAACACAACCAGTTTGACTACCGATTAAATTTGTTATAAATAGTTCCTGGTGAGTGTTCATTTTATATTTGATTTTCACTGTTTAAATTTGAAAATCTGGTCACCCTATAATAGCAACTTATTTCAGTTGAATTATTTGAGTGAATGTAGGTCAAACTCAGCCATGTGGAGTCACACAGCAGCTGTACAACTTAACAGAATGTGTCATGTAATCATCCCAGCCAAGAGAACTTGTCGGCGAGGACAATTGAAGCTCCATAAGTGGCGTAATTAGCCCGGCTGTTTGGATAGCGGCCAAGCCCGCCGCTTCAAAACGCTTAACACGCCAACAGCAATCACACGTAAAAATACATCCGGTGCTCCGAGCGATGATTGGGCTCGCTGGGTCAGAGTCAAATGCAGTTTAACAGCATCACTCCGCACTCGCTCTTTCTCTCTGGAGGAATCCCTGAGAATAACCTATGTGGAAGTGTTGAATGGCCCCCTCGCAACCCATGAAACTTGTCACCACTGTTTTGTGTATGTTCTACTGACCCGTGTGTTGTTAGCACATCCTAGCACATAGTAGGATGCAGCTAAGGCCTTGTTTACACCTTGAGGGCTTCCTACTTTACACTGTTTACCGTAATGTGTTAGAGCATATTGATTGACAAGTAGACTAGAAAAAAAATTAGGCACTGTAGTGAGTGGATAACATTTGAGTATCATAATGGCTACGGCTTACAGCGCCCCCTGCTGCTTCGGAATGCCCTTTGCAATCAGTGTCATCATGGAGCCAATCTTGATTTGATTTGAATATCATGAGCAATACTGTATTATGGAATAATTCTAGTTTGATAACAAATGATTCAATTGGTAACTGCCAACAAAATCAATGGAAAAATGTTCATACCTTATAAAACAGATTTTATTTTTTGCTACGTTGTCTACGAGGCGTGTGCTCCTGGTTTCAAAGAGTTTTTTAAGGCCCCCAATAAACTCATACAGCCATCAGATTGGAGTTATTACTTTTTTAAAGGACAATTTGATCCAGGGTGGGGGGTTTGAGGGGGCAAGATGACATCCATCTTCATGTAAAAGTGCCTCCTGCGGAGTCGTACGTCTTTCAGCAAGCCAAGAAAGCAAACAAGATGCAGTCCGACCGCGACTGTGAGAGCATCCTGACTAAACGCCAGCCAGTTTTCCCTTGAAGGGGAACTTGTCTAAACAATAAAAGGACTCACTGACGTGTTCCCCTGGCGTGTGGGAAGCTCCGTGTGCTCGTCATTCCGACATAAATCTGCATTGAATTCTCAATTCTTTCTATTTTTACACTCTACTACCAGGAAGAAGTGTGATGATAATCACAGAGCATGAAATTGCACTTATGGTATTGTGGGAAAGTATATAAATGAGCAACACTGTTTCACTCTATCTTCAATTTCGAGATAAAAGTTATTGTGGAGCTAAATTATTAGCACATAGCTACCAGAGGCTATCACACAGCTACATGGTGGTTAGCAAACAGCTAAAATAATCTAAATTTTTATATAATTTTTATATAATATATAATTTTTAATAATTTAAATTTTTAATGTCTTTCAGCAGTTTAATGTTCATAAGTTACAGATCGCTAACAAAAACTTTTACTCAACTAAAGCACACAACTAACTTGGTCTGTCAGACAGCTACATAGTTAGCAAACAGCTAAAAGAATCTAAAAATATGAGCATTTTTAGTTTATTGTAGCAGGCTAGTATTAGTGGCCAACACACAGCTTAACAGAACCGTTCACTCAACTAAAGCAGCAAATTTAGCACACGACTAACACTTCCTGTCACAATTTAGCTACATAGTTAGCAAACAGCTAAAAGAAATGAAAAATAGCTATCTATGGCAAACACACAGCTGACAAGGTATTTCATGTATAGTGCCCTCAAAACGAGGAGTTTGTACAGTTTTCTGGATTCTTCCAGACGAAAGCAATAAAAGTAACGAATCACATCCTCTGCTGTCAAATATTAAGTGGACCGAAAGTTGGGAAAAAATGGACATGATGGTGAGGTTGTCAAATGTATCCTGGAATGCAGACACATGAATTAGGATCGTGTTAATGTCTATTAAGTGGACATCTTCAAAGCCACTATGCTTTTAGGGATGCTTTTATTTATTTTTTTGTACTCCTTGTGGGAATACACAATTTTGGGTCTGGTGGGGATGAAGGTCCTGGAAATGCCAGGCCATGTTGCAATAACAGGAACGCTATCAGGGTGTCTTACCTGAAGCAGGTACTGCTCTTCCCTCCGGCTTGGATGCATGGATACTCCACGGTTAGGATTTTATTGTCGGGACACTTGCCGCTGAAGAAACAAAAAGATTTAGAAGATTTATTTATTTTTTCTCAACTAAACACAATGCACTCATGGCTACTCAGTCAAAAGCCGGTTCTGGTTGTTTAAAATGTATTCTACTTTCCTTTTTTATTGAAAAACATATTGGGAAAATCTATCCATCGATTTATCTATCCATCTCTTTACTTATCCACTTATTTATCGATCTACACATCAGTACAATACGTACCTATCCAGCGAGCTGTATCTATCGTCACTGACATAACTAACTATCCATCTATATCTTCCTATCAATCAATCAATCAATCAATCAATAAATCAATCAATCAATCAATCAATCAACCAATCAATCAATCAATCAATCAATCGATTAATCAGCCAGTTAGTCAACCAATCAGTCAATTCAACTATCCACCTATCCATGAATCCACTCTCCTTTGCATATCAATCAATGAATCAATCAATCAATGAATGAATCAATCAATCAATCATATCAATCAATCAATCAATCAATCAATCAATCAATCAATCAATCAATCAATCAATCCATCAATCAATCCATCAATCAATCAATCCATCAATCAATCCATCTATCTATCCACTATCCATCTATCCATTAATCCACAATCCTAAAATAGATAGATAGATAGACAGATAGATAGATAGATAATTAAACCCCAGAGAGGAGGAAAAAAGTACTGTACTATCTATCTATCTATCTATCTATCTATCTATCTATCTATCTATCTATCTATCTATCTATCTATCTATCTATAGTCCAGACCAATCAATCAATCAATCCACCTACCCATCACCTATAATCTATCATTCCATCCATCCATCCATCCATCCATCCATCCATCCATCCATCCATCCATCCATCCATCCATCCATCCGTCCATCTATTGACCTATCCTTAATCCAAAATGTTTATATCAATCAATCCTTCACCTATGATAATCCATGGGTCTTTCAATTTTTTATCTAGCCATCTACTTATCAACCCATCTACTTATCTTAATATTTATCCATCCATACCTCCATCAGTCTATGTGTTAAAGTGGATATAATTTGAATGGCAACCAAGGGTCTTGAAAGGACCTACTGTGGGGCGTCCTTCCCATGTGTGGTCCTGATGGAGCTGGCGGCAGAGTCGCAAAGCAGAGCCGCACACATGGCGGCGCCAAATGCTAGTAGAGTGGCACCATCAATGTGACCCATGTCCGTGACCGATGCCCCTGAAGCTCCTTCACTTCTTCACATGTGTGCCACCTCCAAAAACAAGAAGAAGAGGAGGAAGAAGACTGTTTAGTCCTCTGGCAGGACCGCAGCGAGGTGTCGCACGCATGTGAGCAGCAGTCTTTCCCGTGCTGCGCAGTCCACCCTGACTCGACGCACTGAAGCAGAGAAGGAGGACTTTACAGCTCAGTGCGCTCCCTCTAAACCCCTTGGATTGACATTCTTGCCCCCCACCCCACACCAGCCCACTCTGTTCCTCTTTAAAAGAAGCGGCTCTGCAAAGGCACACTCCTGCTGCTTTCACCGCAAAAGACAACTAAACAATTGGCTCATTACAGCTAATGTATTTAACATGGCCCTATTATTGAATTGCCTCTAACATGGTAACAATTAAATGACACAATTGATTCCATTAACTCCTTTTGAAGTTTTTCCAGCGTCATTTACCAAACAAATCTCAATGTATTTCTTTGCTAACTATCATCTGGTGTTCAGTGATTGGCATTTAGACCAAAGACAGTGTGAAGTGGACGAGACATTCTGACCAATACAGTCATACTTGTGGTTCGGCATCCGCTGATTCGTATAGTCACAGATATAATTAATTTATTAAATTTTCTATTTTAAAGTGGTTTTGTAGGACTTCCCCTGTTATTGGCGGAAAACGTATATTGGATGTTCTTCAGTGTATTTGGAGAACTTTTCGGGGTTGAAGGAATTTTTCATTCCCCCCATGCATATATGAAAAAAAGAAACTAATACTGAAACTAATGAAATGAAATTAAACAAAATTAAGTATTTAAACAAATTAAAGAAAATAAAAACTTACTCTAAAAACTCATTTAAAACTAATTGAATTTAAATACAAAAATTAACTATAATGAATAGTCCAAAACTATTATAAGCATGCTAATCACTGTGCCAAACACAATGATCAAACAGTCCTCTGTATTAAATACAAAATACACAAAGCTGGCATGGCCATAGCAAGACAGCAACACACTAAAGTTATTTTCTAACATCTGCGCAAGGGTGGATGATTTACTGAAAGCAGCCAGATTACATTCAGGAGGAATTATCTTAAAATGAAGAATTTACTGTTCTTGTGTGCACATGACACATCGCATTTCTTCATACTTATTTCTCTTGAGGACACTTCATATGGAAAATGCCAAAAAGTTGTGAGATCAGGATGAAATCTGTCATCTAAAATGAGTAACGAAAATGGAACCTGAGCCAAACGACAATACAATATTGCTCAACATCCATTCGTCGAGTATTGTGCTCTCACAGGAAAATGAAATACAAAATATGAATTGAGCACTAAAGTTAAACCACTGGATAAAAGCTAACGATGTCTCATTTCTCCAACATGAGTCACTATGCTGTGTGTCATGATGTAAACTGACCAATGACAAGATGAAAAGATGATGAAGAAATCACAAGTTGAAATGGAATTAACTATAAGGGGGATCTGGATGGAAGAAAATGTGTAACAGTCATACAAGCCCAAAAAGGCACACAAACACGCACACAACGTTGTGCTCAATATTTCCAGCATTAAAAATCTGACGGTAAAATAAAATATAGTTGTAAATATTACAAATGAAGCACTGCGGCCAAACAGTTTAAAACACTTCCATTTATATGTTTTTCATTTTCATTTTGAGCAGTAGAGGGTAAAACATAACAAGAATTGAATGAAAAATGATATTTGGTATTTCTAAAAAGAACTTAAAGGAAAACACGCACACACTGTACATGGTGGTGAAATATAGCCGCGGTAACGCATTGGAGCTTTTCCTCAGACAGATGGCTTGCGAGCCCCTCAATAACACCAACAACGAGAAGGAATTATTGCATCATTCTTCAAGGTTTCCTTTGTTGCTCGGAACAAGCTGCAAGTTATTAACTCTGTTGAGCCTCCAACATTTTTTTTTATTTTTTTTTTTACAACCAGTAAAGTCGACTTTTGTGTTCGGCTCATAGTGACCCGACGAGCTTTTTTTTTTTTTTTTTAATTATTTTTATTTATTTTTTATTTATTTTTTTAACTCCATAATAAAAAGCGAGAGATAAAAGGCACCATTATTTTTGTGTGGTAGCAGAGGCTTTAAAAAGTCTTCACACAATTTACATGTTTTGCTCGGTGCTGCTGTTTTGGTTAGCAAAAAAAGGTGAATTTGGGTTGTTTTCCCATAGTTAATACTAAAAATGGCACGGCTTTCTTAGCTAGCTAAAAAAAACAAAAAAAAACAAAAAAAACAACAAAGGGTGAGAGAGGAGTGTGGGGAAAAAAGTCTGCCACTCTTCCTAATGAATTGATTTATACGTTGTAGACTATAATGTAGAGCTTTTCTCGATATACAAAATTACAAATAAAGTATTTATAACTAAAATAATAATGTGGTGAATAAAGATAATTCCATTTTAGAAGCAACAATTGTTTCCTCCACTTTCTGCTCTGTGTCAAGGTCCAATTGAAGTTCATCTTCAACCTCAAGTAACTGTTTTAAACGTGGCTAACTTGGGACAGTTTGCTGTCGTTTTGATTGTGAATGAGGAGATGGGATTTGGTCGCTAGTTGTTGCCACCTCAAAATTTAGAAATTCCTAACTATTTGCCTTATCATCCTGTACATAAAGTTGTTATACACTTTGTCAAAAATGACTACAAATATAAAGAATAAATCAATGCTTTCTTGACTGATTTCAATGTGGTTGATAAATTCAAAGAATTTCAAAGTGGCCCTTACATCCTTCCACTTTTCTCTATGTGGCCCTCAAATGAAAAAAAAAATTGGACATTCCTGCACTAGGGAGTGCCATTAAAGTGGTATTCACCCTATAACGTGAGCGCAGGGTCAGGCCATGTTAAGTAATGGCACCCATTCCGCCTCCCCACCACACAGGGTGTGCTCTTGGCCAGCGCTCAAAACAAACACATGCTTCTTATTTAAACTCAAATGAAGAATCCACTTGCAAGTAAGCCAGCCCTTTCTTTTCATACAGTTAATAATGCTTATGTTGTTCTCAAGCTCATCTATTTCTGGGTGTAATTCTATTTTTAACCACTCTGTGTTGGCACTCAAATAACTGAGTGTGAAAATTTGACAGAAGTCGATCAATGAAGAAGAAGAAAGAAAACCCAGTCTAGTTCTTACTGACTTACTGTTTCTTATCTTCTGTAATCCCACTTTTAAACGCTACAGAAAGTAACGTCACTAGGTTCATTTTAGAATGTACATTTTTAGGTATGACTATTGATGTATATTGTGAGATGATAAATTAAGTTTGATATTTTGACAGGGGCGTGGTACAGGGGGTGGTCTAGAACATACCGCCCTATGATGGAAGGGTTGAATTACTGTAAATCTATAATGTATGAAGAGGGAAAATAATGGTTGGTCAAGAGGCACGGCTGCTGCCGAATTGGCAGACTGCTCTTCATTATTCCCACCGCTCGTTGCCTTTCTGTGCCGTTCCCAGCACGGAGAGTCCCTGTGCGTTTCCCATTTATCTGCTTTTCATTTCATTCGACTTGTCGTCATTTGCCGGGATCAAACTTCCCAGTTAGAAATGCAACGAATTCCTCCTGAACTTTTCCCAAAAGGAGCCGCAGGCTTTGTGAAAATTGAGCACCGCTCACCTTTTGCCATCATGAATATTCTTAAAATGACAAATTAATGGGAGTGTAAAGAGGTCAGTTGAGGTCTGTGGCATGTTGAGTGACAGCCTCAATTGATCAGGATTTTTGGGGGGGATGTAGGATGAGAAGCGGTTTTGGATGAGGTTCACTGTCGGGGCACAAATTTCAGGCTATGATGGTTCTATTGGCTATGCTTCTAGAGGAACATCTGTATTATTTACATAGTTCACGTCTATGGGAACTGCATCAGCTAGCAAACAGCTGTGCCAAAAAGGCTATGTTAACAAAAACATTCAAAGTACTAGAACTGCACATTTATCCATATCTGCACCAAAATGACACTACAATAAGGCTAATTTACATAAACCCACCCCCGCACAGAATTTATCTGCCTTGTGCAAACCTGCCATTTATCTCTCCATTTATCATATTTGAGGCACTGCTCTACTGCACTGTCTGGAACTCAAACATATCAAAGCCAAAAGCTAAGCAGAGCTGCATTGTTCTTGGATGCACAGATTAGCTAATGTTCATCAATGTTATCTTCTGATGAGTTTTTTCAGAGGGGCTAGTCGCGACTTGCGTTGGGATGGATGGACGGATGGATGGATGGATGGATGGATGGATGGATGGATGGATAGATAGACAGACAGATAGATAGATAGATAGATAGATAGATAGATAGATAGATAGATAGATAGATAGATAGATAGATAGATAGATAGATAGATAGATAGATAGATAGATAGATAGATAGATAGATAGATAGATAGATAGATAGATAGATAGATAGATAGATAGATAATTAAACCCCAGAGAGGAGGAAAAAAGTACTGTAGATGGAGCTCAGCCAGGAAGATGACTTGCAATGTCACTTTTAACTCAAAAAGTGTCCTTTTGCAAGGTTTACATGCACACACACAAGTTGCTGTTGATTTACTCAATTTAAAGTTACAGGTGCAGGGAGCATTTATGCAGCTGGAAACACATCGACCTAAAAACATGTCAGCCGTTCCCAGCCAAACTTAAATGTGTGTCAGCTGTGAGGCACCGCAAATTGTCTTCGGTGTTTATAAAAAACACATTTGTTTGAGTTACTGAAGACTCCGACTTGTAGCCTATTCTGTGTTTACAAAAACAAATTGACAAGTTGTTGGGTCACAGAAGGCTCTAAATTGTCTTTAATGCTAACAAAAACACAATATGTTCAATGAAGAAAATTGATACTGATGTTTAGGTAAACATGTAATGTACGTTAGGTTGAATGAACTCATCTTTGATGTTTCAAACATTTGTGATTTGTTTTATATGAGAACAGAAACACATACTTGAGGTTTGAGAAAATTGTCTGACATTTTTAAATTGCTGTAAAATTCCATTATGCCACAAAACACACTTACAATATTAATATTCAATGACAATATAAAATGACTGTGCAGTTACTGTACAGCTCATACAGTAATTTACGCTATTAAATTGCCAAGTTCACATTTAAGAAAGACTACCAGGGTCAGTGAATTTCCATACCAACATAAGTTTAGACAGTAATTATTTGTTTGTGACAAACAAACTGAAATAAATATGGCATGATTCAGATAATGGATGGATGGATGTTTGAAAGAAAGCATTTTGTCATCTTGCCATGACAAAATTATGTTTTCAACAAATGTTAAGGAAGGTGGTATAAAGGTTAGAACATTTTGCTTTGACAAGAGGACTTTTAACTCCCACCCTTTAGTTAGTTTTCCTTCCTAGGTCTTCCTAACTTCCTCCAGCAGGTCTGGATTGAGCCACTAGGTGCTAGCAGTGTGAATCTGCATGCGTGCATGTGTGTTCAATGATACGTTTAATGAGCTAGAAGTGCGTAGAAAGCTCACAGTCATTAATGCTGCTTGACCTCGGACAGGAGGGATTACAAGGATGTGGGAGAAGAGAGACCTTTTCACCTAAAACACTTGTGTTAAACAAAGACAAAGTGGGGGTGGGTTCTAACAGTGCAGACCACCAACAAGTCATGTTGGGTTGGTCTGATGGACTGGTCATGATGGACAGATGAAGCTTCATGAAGCATTTGCGATATTTTTTGACTCCCCTAGATTGTGTTATGGGTTTAAAGTTGCAATAGAAATTGATTAAAAGTAATAATATCTGGGCGGCATGGTGATAAGTGGTTAGCACCTCCGCCTCCCAGTTCTGAGGACTCCAGTTTGAGTCCAGGCTCCGGCCTTCCTGGGTGGAGTTTACATGTTCTCCCCATGCCCGTGTTGGTCTTCTCCGGGTAATCCGGTCTTCTCCCACATTCCAAAGACATGCATGGCAGGTTAATTGGCGCTCCTAATTGTCCCTAGGTGTGCGTGTGAGTGTGGATGGTTGTTCGTCTCTGTGTGCCCTGCGATTGGCTGGCAACCAGTTCAGGGTGTCCCCCGCCTACTGCCTGGAGCCAGCTGAGATAGGCGCCAGCACCCCCCGCGACCCTTGTGAGGAATAAGGGGTCAAGAAAATGGATGGATGGATAATAATATCTGGTCATGAGTTGTAAACGAGAAAGGTAATTGTAATTTTAACATTTAATAATAAAGACAATTTTACATGAATAAAGTCATACATTTTATTTTTGCACGACAGTTGTAATTTCATGCAGGTTAGAATAAGATGTAATTTTAAAAGGGGAGAAAAAGGCATAATTTTATGAGAAAAAAAAAGTAAAAATAATGCGACAATAGAGTTGTATTGTTTATTTATTTATTTATTTTTAGTAAAAAAAAAAAAAAAAAAAGTGTAATCCTATCACAATAGAGTCGTAATGTCACCAGAATTCTTTTAAAACATTATAGCACAACAACATGGTCATTTTATAAGAAAATGTTTTATAAGATAAACATTTTTAATTACAACAAACAGTTGCAATCTTATGAAGATATGGTTGTATATTTTTCTAGGATAAGAATTGAAGTGTCATAATAATAGTCGTAGTTTGGCAAAAAAAATAAAAGAATATTGTAGAAATAAAGTAGAAAATAATTGTCATTTTACATAGAAAATTCATAATTTTGTGAGATAAAAGTTGCAATGTTGTTTTTATTTTTTTTAAAGATGTAACCTTGCAAGAAATTAATAGTACTGTTGCTAGAAAGTTGTAATTCTGGAGAAATGTTTATTTTATAATGGAAAATGTTGGAAGCTGAAGTCGTACGTTTTTTTGTACTGTAGTCATTAGTAGTCATTATGAGAAGTCATTATGAGAATGGTACGGTAATTTTTTTTTTTTTTTTTTTTGGGGGGGGGGGGGGGTCAGTTTTTTATTTCTGCAGGAAAAACAATGTGTGCGCTCATGATGAAGTTGACACTTTCAAGAATGGCTGCATGTTCTGCCTCCTCAGTTTTGACTTGACCCCAAATGGGTCCTGTGAATTCAACAAAGACAAACGAGCCGCACCGAAACTTCTAACATGATATTAACGAGACAGGCCGAAATCAAAAGCAATTTCCTGTTCACCGCGAGACTTCTCTTTAAACAGCAGCTGCGTTCACCATGAATTATCCATACACGTTTGCTTTCGGACTACCTGTTGCTTTTACGACGTCCTTTGACTCCCTTCGCTCAAAGTATACACATTAAAAAGTTATATACGAGACAGGCCTGAAGTGTTCCCATGGTCGCTGACCCGAGTAAAATGTTTTGTTTTGTTCTAGTTTTTTTTTTTTTTTATAATAATATAGGTGGCGCCATGCACTTGTCCCTGCAGCTTTTAGTCAGGGAGGTATGCAGCAAAAGCACTCTGTATGTAAGTAGAAGTGCAGATACTTAAAAAAAAAAATAAAAAAAATAAAAAAAAAAAAAGCTTTGGTAAAATTAGAAGTACTATACTAACTGTATTTCCCACTACTTGTGGTGGATTGAAACTGAGCCCTGTTGTCCCAGGATTTCCCTTTTGATGCCACAGGATGGCAGCAAAGCACTACTTTTATTAAATGAAGCTCCTCAACTCACTTCACCATTTGCATCTAGATGGTGCCCAAGAATACTTTCACTGGTTTGGCCTGAGCAAAGAAAGAACGATTCAGTGAATTTTGAGCAGATAAAATGTAAACAAAAAATCTTGGAATTGGGTGAATTTTCAAATGCCAAACTACGAGTTACTTGTCTGATTCACTCATTTACTTCAGCAAAAGTTTTTAAAAAAAGTACAGACTCTGAAATGTACTTGGGTACAACAGAAAAAGTAGCTTTCACCTTTAACATGCTTGTCTATAATTTTCTTTCTTATCTCATGAGACAACCATTTTCTTTGCTTCCTCTGATCCATGTTTAGTGTAGTACACAGTTTCCACTTTCCAATCAGCAAAAAATAAATAAAAAGTTTCCAAACAGCACAGTGACTACTTGTCAGCCTAGTTTGACAATGTAAGCAGTACACGAATAGTGTGAGATGCAATGTCAACAAATAAGCAACCATTTGGATTGGAGGCACCAAATGTAGGCTTTTAACAAGGCGGCCTCTGTGTCAGTGCAACTGTAAAGCTGTGCCATAAGCAGGAGCAGATGAGGACGGCGCTGCCAGTCGTCAAACCGTGAATAGTTTTCTTTTTATTGTCGGTCTGTCTTTACTGTTTCTTGTAAATTTCGCCGTCGGAGTGCGGAAGTGATGTCAAGGGGGAAAATGGTTGGGATTTAAAAATAATGAAACCCACCAGAGAAACCAGCTTTATTAATTCACCACTACAAAGATTATTACGTCCTCCAAGTACAAAGAGACACGGTGGTCTTTCAAAACAAAATGTCTGGTTGAGTTCAATTGCAGAAAACGTGTAGGGATAACCACAGAGCAGGAACTGGGGCTTACTGGGACTAAGAAAAGCAAGCAATGCAATTACATATCAATTATATACACATTTTAATGTTACTAAGCCCTAACTTAAACAAGCTCAGTGGACAAGTAGTTAACGTCTGCTCACATCGCTTAGTCTTAGGGTTAGAGTCTGAGCTGTGGCTTTCAACTCAACTTTACAACAGCCATCGCTGCATAAAAACATTGTGTAAGCCAAAATCATATTTATAAAGGTTTGTTGAACACTGCTGTTGACAGAGTATTTTCTAGCGTCAATAAAACTAATCCCCCCCCCCAAAAAAAATTAAACATGGATCGCAGTGCAGTATGCATTCAAACTTAAAAATCCCACCAGATTGTGTGACTGCAAGAGGTCCCCAAATTTAATCATTACATTTATAAACGTTTTGCCATTACAACATTAATAGTTAAATGTTAGTTTAGATTTTATTTAAAAATCTGTTGAAGTGAAGTCTCAGACTGATTTGTGAAAACAAATAAATAAATAAATAAAACAACAAATCACTTTAAAATTATCTTTTAAGTGGCAAAAGTAGGCCAGAATGTCGGTATCTACTGAATGCAACTTTTAAAGTAACTTGTAATCTAACTTAATTACTTTTAAAACCAGTAGCATCAGTAATCTAAGTAAGTTGCTTTTTAAAAGCAAGTAATCAATAAAGTAACTACCGGTAAGTTGCTTTTTAAAGCAAATAACCAGTAATGAAGTTACTTTTTAAAAGCAAGTAATAAGTAAAGTAACTAAGTTAGTTTTTCAGGTTAACTGTGGTAATAGTGGTGCTCATCAGACTGACGGGGTTTAGTTTTCCATTCACCGACACCTAAAACCACTTGTGGTGAGCGCCAGTGCATTAGCTAATTGTGATGAGCTAAGTGGGATAGAAAGTGATGAATACATTAAATTAAAAATACAATAATAAATGAATCCAAAATTAAAATACAATTTATCTAAAATGTTCTGGAAAAACAGGTGTAATAAAATCTCAAGTTCAAACCATCACTACAAGAGAAATCATTGAGTAGCTAACAAAGCATGACAATTCAATTTTGAACTACGGCAGTGCAAGAAGAGTAGCCAGACTACTTCAAGTTATCCTGCTTCTTCATTTTTCTTTTTTCTTCGTGTTTACGAACCTCTGTGCATCATGTTTCCCGTAACATCGCCGTCACACGTCACATCATCTGACTTCCATTATTGATTTATTTATTTCTTTATTGGCCGCTGGCAGGCAAACACAGGCGAGGTGACGCAGAGTCTGCTGGCCATGCCGTTGGTGTGTTGTAGCTCATTAGAAAAAAAAAAAGAAGAAGAAAAAGAGAAAAGATCACAAAAAGTGATGCACAGCGCACACACTGCATGTGCAACAACACTGACTGGATGGTTTGATTCTAGCCCCAATCTAATATTGCAAAAGCTGTATGCCAGTTGCTGACTGAGAGAAAGAAAAATTACGAAATGAAGATAATAGACTGTTAGAAATGCATTGGTACAATTTATCGACATAACTGTTTCAAATGGCTCGAAATGTGTGTTAGTGATTCTGATCGTGTTTAGGCCAGCAGAGAGGGTCTTGCTGGCCCGACTGTTCACTACTATGAGATACATTGGCAACACAATGGCTAACATTGGACATGACAAAACAGCCAAAAATCAACCCCTCATTGTGATTGAGATCATAATTGTCAGTCAAGCATAACAACAACACACACAAAAAGCTCACAAAAGTGAATGTAATACATTAAGATTCTTAAGAGGCACCAGTATCTACTACAAATTGATATAATAATGCTGCATTCATGATTACACAGATGTGCATGCACATTATTGTTACCAAACAATTGTGTTTTTCTTCTCCTCAAGCAGATTTTTGCACTTTTTGTCTCTTTTGTATGCAAAACGCATGACAGTTGGCTTCCTTTTCTCTTTTGATCTGGATTGGCTTTGGCCACAGTGTTTCTTTTTCTTTCTTTCATTTTTCTTTTTTTTTTAAATAATCTCCATATAATTAAGCCGTATTGTAATAAAATGATTTTTCCCAAGAGGTGAACGTTGCTGTCAGTTGAAAACACAACAGCATAGATGTGTTGGAACAAGAAGAATAATAAGAAAAAAGAAACAAAGAAAATGGTCTCCTCCTCATGTGTTTTTGCTTAATGCTGCCGGTGCTTTGTTTATGCGGCCCGAAGAGAGCAAAAGAACGGAAAGAAAAGAAGAGAGATACAGAGAAAGGGAATCAGACAGAGGCCAGCTGCTGCTCCGGAATATTTAGAACGCACTTGCCGCCGCCCAGTTCAGCACCACACTGAGACACCTGTTTATTAGGTACATGGCAACGGCCAAATTCTAATTTCAGAACACATTTTCTCCCATACAGCTCAATGAAAATAGAAATAAAAACCCTGTGTGACAAAATAAAGGACCCAAAGAGACTAGACAAACTATGTGTAGCTAATGCATCATCATCATCATATAACGTCACATATAGCATAATACACCAATATCACATACACATAAAAATTTTGGCGTGGATTTCAAATGAGCATTAGTTTGTTTTTGACTGACCTTAAACGCAGGCAGCCCTCCTGCGAAGTGGTCAGTCACCTTTTCACGGCGAACGTAGCCATTCCACATCGTTTACTCATAGGCTACTATGCAACCATCTACAAGGGTTAACTTCAAATTCAAAGTGAAAAAGTAATACTGTAATCCTTGGCTTTTATTTTTAATTTGGCCGTTTTTAATTATTATTATATTTTTTTTTAATTGGCTTTTATTTTTAATTTGGCCGTCAGAAGCAAAACTTAACTTCGAATTGAAGCAGGCTTGACTGCATTCAAGCTGACTTTGTTTTGTTTTGTTTTTTTGTATAAATCGTTTGATTTGATGATCTTCATGTAATTTAGCAAACTTTTTCAAAATCTTTATTTATTTATTTATTTTTTAATCTACAAATAGCCAAACTGTGACTGTGCGAGGTTTCACAGTGTGTTGAAAATAACGCTTAAACCATACCTACCTTATTTTGTCCAGCTATGCATTAGCAGCTGATCAGCTGTTAACATCCACCTCTGTCAAAAGTGATCTGGACCGTTGCTGTTGTTCCTGCTTTCCTTACAGAAACGAAGCAACTGATTTGGCCAACGTTACATGTCAAACTTGAATCACATGCCGATACATTGGTTGGCTTCCCACTTAATGGCTGGTACTTCTTCACACACACACAAAAAAAAAGCCTATAAAATAGACACAATTTGCAATAGTTTTTTTTTTTTTTTTCTATTCCCATATAACCTATTTCCCATTCTATGGTTATCGTTACATATTCCCCCCTTTGTCTATTCCCATATAACCTATTTTCATTCGATGGTTATCGTTACATATTCCCCCCTTTGTTTCCCTGGTACCTTCTGTGGTGGAATCACACACAAAATAGCCAAAGAAAAAGTGTAATAAACAACTTTTAGCTGCATGCTCGTTGATGTAAACGTTTTGCAAGGTGTATTTCTGAGATTTCGTTTGACATTAAAAAAAAAAAAAAAAAAAAAAAAGTATGATTGCCTCCCGTTGCTCCATTTTCGAACCCACTGATTGATTTCGTTCTCAAGCCAAGGGGTACGTACGCACACGAAAGCGTGAAATGGCGTCGCGCCACCGTGACCGAGGCTTCATTAATCATGGCCGCAGAGAGTGCTGATAGACGAGCGCCAGATCGGATCCCAGAACTTTCTCTGATCCGACACCAGGTCTGTGTTTGCCTCCAGATGTTGTGGCCCTCCTGCACTGACTGAGTGAGAGAGTGAGTGAGTGAGAGAGAGAGAGGGAGAGAGAGAGAGAGAGAGAGCGAGAGAGAGAGAGAGCGAGAGAGAGAGAGAGAGAGAGAGAGAGAGAGAGAGAGAGCGAGAGAGAGAGAGCGAGAGCGAGAGAGAGAGGGGAGAAATGCACAAATTTCTTCAGATTCATTTTCATCCATGCACAATTTTTGTATTGGATATTCGTATTCGGTATGACGTACCTATGGAAAGTGCAGAATGAGACAGTCCTACAGCGCCATCTGTTGAGACGTTTTGTACTTTATAATCCAGGGTGGTCAAAATTTTTATCAAGGACCTCATTTTTATTTTCTAACAGACTGATGGGGCGAGGTTATTTGAAGATTTATTTATTTATTTTTTAATAATAATTGGTGTTCCGAACGGCCCCGTGTGTGTTTGTGAGATCCCACGTTGTGAAAGCACCCCTGAATGCCCGTGAAGCAGCGAAGTGTGACGAATGATTTTTTAAATATTTTTATTTTTATATTTAGGAACACACGACAGCGTATCAATAAAACAGCCATATGGAGGCAAAAGGAAAAGAAACACCCTACAAAATATAAAGCTCACACAAATCCAAGTGCTGTGACGAATGTGCTTCTCGGAATTTCCGGCATTTCTGACATTACCCACAATGCAACGCCGCATGTCAGTGCAAACAACCGCTTTTGCCTCTGATTAACGTATAACCTCCTCGGAAAATCATGCCAAAAAGTTGTTGTGCTGTTGGGTGCTCCAACCACAACATGATGGAAACGAAATTCTCATTTCATGTTTTTCCGACAAACCCTGAACGTCGAAGAAAGTGGGTAAACGCAGTCAACAGAGTGCATCCGGACGGTTCGGAATGGACGCCAACCAAGAACACAGTGCTTTGTAGCCAACACTTCCTCACTGGTAAGAATCGTTTTTGAGTGTGAATGGCGTTTACTTGCCTATTAATAAATAAGCATTTACGGTACACTGCTGGAGAAGCATCGATATTTTGAATGGCTTTTTTTTCTAGAAAATTGTGCTTTATTTAATTTGATATTTAATCAACTGAATTGTTTTATTGAGAAACATGTTTCACAAACATGTTGCCATCACTAAGCTCATTATTTATAAAAAGGCGTTTGTTTAATCTTGATATTGACACGTTTATTTACCTTATTAATAGTTGCATTTTCCTCTCATTTAAGGTTGAATACTATATGTTAAAATAAACTTGCCTAAATTCAGCCTTTTTTTTTCTTTTGGGTCCTTATTTTCATAACGATATGAGTAATCTGTTCTATAGTAATATCTAACTTAATTCATTTATATTCAATTGCTTTCTGTTTTCAGGGAGACCAAATAAAGACCCTGCACATCCTGACTTCATTCCGTCCATCTTCAAGCATATCCAAACGTATCCAAAGTTATCAGCATCAAAATTCCAGAAATTCCCTGTTGCTAATAGAGGAAAAATTCTCATCCGTACACCAACACAGTCCAAAAAGAGGAGGGTACATCAAGGCAGCCATCAGACACCAACAGTAGTTCCGTGCCCTTCATCTCCTAAATTCAAAGGTGTGTGCCTCCACTGTGGAGGGAAATGATAATAAGTGTAAAGTTTCCTCTGGTGTTCCTGAAAACGTTTTTATTATAGGTGACATTTATGAAAGCCACTAAAATAGCCGAGAAGTTGGGGTTGGAGACTTTTTTTTTTTATAATATTGGTAAAGTTGAGGCCAGATCTGCCCTTTGAATATGTCGGCTATGCTACGGATGTCTCAACAAGTCAGGCATGCAAGTGAGGTCTTCTGGAGGTGCATCCAACTAGTGTCGACCAAACTTGACTTGATAATTAAAGTGTACCTCCGGAGTAACATTTCAAGGTATTGATGGGGAATTGAGGATTGTAAAGTTTGATAAATACCTGGTGTTCCCATTTTTGTGTCCGGTCTTGTATTTGCTAAAATAATTTGGCTTTTTAATTTTAATACTCGTTGCCATGTTTCAGGTGGATGTGACCTCACCTCATTGACAGGACGTCATTCGTACCCATTAGTTACTATTGAGTGAGACGCCAGATCGCTTGCCTATCTTTCTTTGTAGTTTGTTGCTCATTTATTTTCTTGCTGTTCTTTGAAGTTTCATGTTGAGTTTTGGTAGTTGAACAAATACAAAGTTTTGAAACCAATGTGTAGCTTCCATCAAAGGCAACACTCAATTATGTCTGTTAAAACCAAAGAATGAAGCTGAGCCTTGATTGAACTGGAATGGAGTAGTACAATCAATAATCATGTTTATTAATCATGATCTCAGTATCAATCAAAGTTACCAATATATTTTATACAATCACCCATAATTACTTAACGTGCAATGTAAAAATAAACCAAATATTTGAAAGAATTCATATCAAAGTCACAACCTGAGACTTAACTGAGGAAATCTTAACTTTACCAAAACTATGTTTTTGTTTTCTTGCGTTTTGCAGATGTCGGTGACTATCTTCGCCCTGAGCAGCAGGAGCCAGAAACCCTTTACATTAAACAGGAAGAGGAACCAGAGCCCACACCCAATAAAGAGGAAGAACAGGAATTTAATACCACCAAGTCGCCTTTCAAAGATGAAGAGCAGGAAGTTGATATCAACGAGTTTCCTGTGAATTTTGTCATTGTGAAGGTTGAAGAAGGTGATGGCGACCTTTGTGGCCGATCCCAAGCAGATGATCGCTTAGCTGCACTAACAGCGAGTGACAAGATAACTTCACACTCTGACAGAGACGCTGTTGATGATGATGATGATCATTATTATGATAATGAGAAGGAGGATATGACATATCACCCTCGCGGAAAAGATGTGAAACATTCTGAGTGTGACAAAACATTTTCCAGCATGCCGTCATTGAATAGACACACAAGAACACACACTGGAGAGAAACCCTTTGTCTGCTCAAATTGTGGTAAAAGATCTACAAGGACTGGAGGGAAACCTTTTGCCTGCTCATTTTGTGGGAAAAGATTCACAACTACAGGAAAACCGTTTGCCTGCTCAGTTTGTGGTAAAAGATTCCGTCACAGGACCAATTTTACAATTCACATGCGTAAACACATTAGAGAGAAGCCCTACCTCTGCTCAGTTTGTGGCAAAAGATTCTCTCAAAAGAGATACTTAACAAGACACAAGACAACACACACTGGAGATAAACCATTTGCTTGCGTGTTTTGTGGTAAATGTTTTGCTAGAAACGCATAT
Organism: Festucalex cinctus; assembly: GCF_051991245.1. Classification (NCBI taxonomy): domain Eukaryota; kingdom Metazoa; phylum Chordata; class Actinopteri; order Syngnathiformes; family Syngnathidae; genus Festucalex; species Festucalex cinctus. The sequence goes on along the minus strand of NC_135414.1, from coordinate 20,556,440 downwards.
TTAACAACACACACAAGATTACACACTGGAGAGAAACCATACAATTGCAGTGTGTGTGATAAAAGATTTTTTCAGAAATATCAAGTTAACAGACACAAATGTGCTGGTGACAGAAGAAAATTGGTTCATGAAGCTGCAGAATAAACAAAGATGAGCTTGTGTTGACAATTATTGACTCATTCTATACCCCTTAATCACTGTGCAGTGGGCCCCGCCCTTAAAGGTGTACAGTCGATCTTCAATGTAATTATTCCTAATCCAAGCGTAGCCATTGAGCACAAAAAAAAAAAAAAAGAGTGCCCAATTTGACAGTAATCCAGTTTACCAAGGTCGCATGACTTAAAAAACAAAACAAAAAAACTGGTGAGCCAAAATGGTTGTTAGCTGAGCTGTCAGGCACTGTTTATTTATTTTTATTATTACTGTATTATTTTCAGTCAAAAAGTGACAAAATGGCTGCCCCCTGAAATTGACATTGGTGTGCAATTCAAATGCTACAAACGATGTATTATCTTTATTCATAACCAACAATTGACTAGCAGTGCTAATTTTACAATAGCTTATTTACAAGCTGATAGCTCCACAAGTTTGCTGTTGATTCCTGGCAACAAGCAAATGTTTTCACATTTAGTCTTCTCATTGTACATCCAGTTCACAACATGTCAAAAATAATTGTATTGATGTTTGGAAGGAAGTTTGACTTTTGTTTTTTTTCAATTATTATTATTATTATTATTATTTTACTACAAATAAGATTAAAGAAGTGTAGCATGTGGTTCTGATTAATTTATCATATTGGCGAAATTCCACATACACAAGTGTAAATTTATAGGACAACTACATCCTTTTTTTTACTTTCATTAACGAAATTAAGTTTTATATATATTCATTTACTGTGGGAACAGATTAGCAAAAAAAAAAAAAAAAAAAAGGGAAAATAAATAAATATAACACCCTGGCACCAGAGAGGCTGCGTAGTCATCGATACAATTCCACAATGTTGTTAGTAGTATTTTTTTATTTATTTTTTTAAGCATGTACTATACGAAGAAGGCAAATTTATGAAATAATAACAGATGTTTGTCCACGTGGTGTTTCCGTAGACCGTCCGGTTAGCTCAGCCCATCTTCTCCTTACGGTTTTTGCAACCACACCACCTCGGTAAATAATTATTTCAGAATTACTGAAAGGACTGAAGCATCCGTCACTAATGTCCTAAGACATCATTCGTGTCCGAATATACTTTACTGGATGCACGTTAAAGCTTCCCGAGCTACCTTAGCTTTGCTTGCTAACCGCTAACAAAGAGCGTGAGACACTTTTGGAGCAACACATCGCTCAGCAGAGATCATCTGTGAGTGTAAAGTGATGCGTCTAATGTGTGAAAATGTGTGCAAAGACTGTTAAAGACGAAGAGTTCGAGGAGGACATATCGCAGACAAAGGAACGTCAAAGCAGAGGAGGTTTGTTCACTTTTTATTCATACATTTTTTTAGTCACTGGTGTCCCTGTGTTCGTCTGACGAACATGCAATGTTGCCATACTTTGACAAAATAACTTGGATTTACTGATTACTGGATTTTAAAATTAACTTCGTCATTATACTGGTCACCTGATTCAATAACTTTTTTTTTTTCATGTAAAATGAAGTATTTTGTTGCCTAACATATTAACTGTTAATTCTTTTATTTTTATTTTAATGGCAAAATGGAGCACTTAAATGATTATTATTGATAAATATAACCATTTTGAAGACACGGTTTGTTTATTTTTACATTCTTAATAATGAATAGATTGATCAATACCTTTCTATTCTTCCACAGGCCAGTTCCGAATCGCTGTATCATATTTTACACAACCATGGATTTAATAAATTGCTGAAAAATTAGGCAGCAATTCCAAATTAAACACAGGCTTCGACCAAACGTATCAATCGAACGTGGATACCAGAACTCGCAAGATAACCCAGCTGAGAGCCAACATGAGACTTGTTTGTCTTTTTGTGTCCTACAGACTTCAGTGAAGGAGATCTTCATCCTGGGTTCCCCCACGTTGAAGAGGAGGAGCCAGAGCTTGCTCATACCAAAAAGGGAGGGTCACTCGAATCCTCTTGTACGAAAGAGGAAGAGCAGGATGACAGTATCACCAAGTTTCCATCACCATACATCATTGTCAAGGTTGAAGAAGGCGATGGAGAGTATTGCGGAGGATCACAATCAGACGGCCTCTTAACTCCACTCTCAGATAATGATGACAACATAACATTCCATGCTTCTAATGGTGGTGATGACACACACCGCAAAGGTGATATGACATGTTGCACTGACAGCAAACGTGTTCAGTGTTCTCACTGTGACAAAACCTTTCGCAAAAAGTCCTTGTTGAAAACACACACAAGAACGCACACTGGAGAAAAACCTTTTACCTGCTTACTTTGTGGTAAAAGATTCTCTTTAAAGACTAATTTAACAACACACACAAGGACACACACAGGAGAAAAACCTTTTTCCTGCTCAGACTGTGGGAAACGATTCTCAACAAAGACACATTTAACAAGACACACAAAAACACACACTGGAGATAAACCGTTTGCTTGTTCCATTTGTGACCAGAGATTCTCTTTAAAGACAAATTTAACGAGGCACTCAAGAAGACATGGAGAGAAATATTTTACATGCTCAGTTTGTGGTCAAATATTCATTCTGAATGGAGATTTAATAATTCACAGCAGAACACACTGTGGAGAAAATGTTTTTATCTGCTCAGTTTGTGGTAAAAGATTCTCCAGACAGGCAAGTTTAAATAGACATGCAAGAACACACATCGGAGAAAAACCATTTGCCTGCTTAGTTTGTGATAAAAGATTCACTCAGAAGGCAGATTTAAGGATACACACAAGAACACACACCGGAGAAAAACCTTTTGCCTGCCCCATTTGTGGTAAAAGAGTCTCTGGAAAGTCAGGTTTAATGATACACACAAGAACACATACTGGAGAAAAACCTTTTGCCTGTCCCATTTGTGGTAAAAGGTTTTCTGGAAAGTCAGGTTTAATGATACATACAGGAACACACACTGGAGAGAAACCTTTTGCCTGCTCAGTTTGTGATAAAAGATTTTCTTTAAAGACACGTTTAACATCACACACAAGAATACACACTGGAGAGAAACCTTTTGCCTGCTCAGTTTGCGGTCAAGGATTCTCTAGAAAATCAAATTTAACAACGCACAAAAAAACACACTCGTGAATAAATTTTGCCTACTCAGTTTGTGGTCAAAGATTCACTAGAAATGCACATGTAACTACTCACACAAGAGCAAATGCTGGTGTTAACCATTCATTTGTGGTATATGTGATTATCTTTAGACAGTGGAATATATCATTGATCAAACATGGAGAAATTCTGAAAGCGAATTGAAGTTGTCATTTCCAAATGTCTGTGGAGCTCTAGGAAAATTTAAAATGATTTATAAATCAGAAGTTGTTTAATAAAAGGAACATACATCATCTTATAAGCAGAGAGCCACTGTGATCTGAAAGTTTCACAAGTGTAAATGAAAAGACTGAATCATAATCTTGTTGAAGCTGCACTCATTTTTGTTAAGGAATTTTAGATGTCTCATATGATTTTCAACAAAATAATAAATGTGAATATTTTTCTAAAGTATTTGTATTTTTTTGCCCCAAAACATTGATTAAAAAAAAAAAAAGATTAGAGTTGCAACAAATATACTGGTTCGACCCAATTTGGATCAAATTGGGGATAATGTGGCCTACGAATTGAGTCTCTTATTTGGACCATTTAAACCCCTGGAAAGTTGATGGTTACTCAAGATCCGTCTGGAATGATAGTGCTGTACCTTCCATTGGAGATACGACTACTTTTCATTGCAATATGGCAGTACGATGCTGACTGGTCGACACACATTTCATATTCTTCCATTCAATATGGCCAAATGTGCTGGATAATGAGGCATATTTTCAGTTGCCTGTGAATGACAGATCTTTTATTTTGAAAACCGGATATTGTTTTGACGTATACCTCATACCGTGGTCATATAAACAAGAGCTCCCGGAGCCTAAACCCGCTCGAATGTGTCGCGAATATCCAACTTCAAACTATATTCAGCTCGATTGATAATTCTTCCCCTGCGTCCACACTGTTGGCCAAACTAATATATCATTAATCTTCGTGTCCGGATAAACTCGTTCTGAAGCAAGTTTAGCCTAGCTTGACTTTGCTTGCTAGCTGCTAACAAAGAAACGCGTTGCTTATCAAGTTCAACACATCAGTGCAAGCAGTGATCAAGTGAGAGCGTAAACTGTTGGGACAGGCTCGTGGAAATGTGTGAAAGAAGAAGAGTACGAGGAGGAAATTTCTCGGACAAAAGAGGAGAGCGAGCAACAACGTCAACTGGACTCCTGAACGCTAAAGCTAATCCTATGCTTCACGATGAGCCACACAAACCAGGTTTGTCTACTTCCCGCTCTTAAATGTTTAGCAAATACTGTACTTCCTATGCAGAGCAATATTTATGTCTTGAAGCCGAACATCCGGGCACTGTATGGCATCACATAAATAGCTACGTAATCTGAGTTGTAACATGAGACTTGACTGAGCAAAGCTTGACTACCAAACTACGTGTTTGTATCCTTGTGTCCTGCAGATGTCAGTGAAGAAAATCATGCTGAGCAGCCCGAGTCTCCTCACAATAAAAAAGAAAATGTGCCAGCACTTGCTCAAATTAAAGAAGATGACGATCCAGAGATTCTCCAGATTAAAGTGGAAGAGGAGGAGGAGACTGATATCTTCAAGTTCACATTTACTGGCGTCCCTTTGAAGAGTGAAGCTGGAGAAGATCAGCATGAGCCTCCAACCAGCAGCTCAAGTCAACACATGGCAATAGAAGGTGACGAAGAGCACCGTGGAGGATCACAGCCAGATGGCCTCTTAGCTCCACTGTCAGATGGTGAGGAAGTAACGTCACAATCTTCTGGCACTGATGCTGATGATGAACACTCAAAAGGTGATATGACAGGCCACACTGTCAACAAACGTGTGAAATGTTCTCAGTGTGACAACACTTTTTTCAACAAGTCATCATTGAAAAGACACATTACTACACACACCGGAGAAAAACCTTTTGTCTGTTCAGTTTGCGGTAAAAGATTTCGGATAAAGGGAGATTTAAGAATACATGTACGAATACACACCGGAGAGAGACCATTTGCCTGTTCGGTTTGTGGTAAAGGGTTCACGCAGAAGGGACATTTAAGATCACACATAAGAACACACACTGGAGAGAAACCCTTTGCCTGTTCATTCTGCAACGTAAGCTTCAGTCAACGGTCATCATTGGGCCCACACATGAGAACGCACACTGGGGAAAAACCCTATTCCTGCTCAGTTTGTGGTAAAAGTTTCTCTCTACATGTCAATTTGGTAAGACACAGAAGAAGACACTGTGGTGAGAAAGCATTTAGTTGCAGCGTGTGTGATGAAAAATTCTCTCTTAAGTCGGAGATGAACAAACACGCGTGTGCTGGTGAGAAGAGCAGCGGTTAGTGAAGCTGCAGGACATTAAGTCAAATATGAAGTATGATGACTTTCTCACAAAATGTCTCATTTTACTTTTTTTTTTAAATTGAGTGCCATCAATAATTGTTGTCTTAACTTCACCTCTATGATCTAGCAATCAACGAGAGACTACATCCATTCCTAAATGTTTTGTCACAAAAGAAATAATATTCCTCGTTATTATCATCCCTCAATGGGAAATTCTACTTGCAGTATATTTTGTGTTACACATAGTACATAGAAGATGATCACAATCTTTCCATCTACTACTTGCATTTTTAGATTCTTGCCTGCACTGGGATTCAAACTTGTGCAGCTCCAAACCTATTTTAGACATGCTGCAATGTACTGTCATACATATATATATATATATATATATATATATATATATATATATATATATATATATATATATATATATATATATATATATGTATAACCCCCCCCAACAAAGGTGAGCCACTGCCGCCCCAATACAGCCAACTATATTTGTGATTCACCTTTCACATCCCAATACTTTTTAAGCAAGCGATTATTTTTCTTTCTTTCTTTCTTTCTTTCTTTCTTTCTTTCTTTCTTTCTTTCTTTCTTTCTTTCTTTCTTTCTTTCTTTCTTTTTTAAATTTTGTTAACAGTGCAGGCAAGTCTGAATTTGGAGTAGCGAGCCTTCAGTGTAGTTATGGTTTGTGCCACAATATACGGGGCAGCACTGACCTTGAGACAAAGAAGCATCAGACAGACCCCAAAACAGAATATTTGCCTGTAAGGAAACTACTGTGTGGTTTTGTTGAACATTTTGGTGTTTTAATAAACAATGTTTAATTTGTTGTTGTTGAAAGTGATACTGTTTTTTTTTCTGTTGACCCATATAAGGCATTTTCTATAACATGTTAGCACAAAGCAAGCAGACGTCATTAGACAAATCTAGTTTGCGAAATATTTTGATGCTTACCTATACAATGTTTAATTCTCAAGTTTTATGTGTCAGTTTTACAGTTAACCTCAGGCTGGGAGTGAAAAATAAACAGCTTGAAGCAAGCATGCTAAGCCTCTTATTTGGAGAAGTGTACCCCAGACACGTGCACTGTTTATAAGCATGTGCATGTACATCGACACTACAAAATATATTTTCTATACATTGTATGCTTTTTGTGTTCACAAAAGGAAGGTACCATGGCAAGGTCTGAGAACATTAACTACCTGCTTTACAACCGCCAAAACAAACGTGTGCAGAACCCAAGAGACCATGTAAACACATTTCCTTTTTATATTTTTATGTTGCATATTACATTAACAAACACAAGTGGCCCCTCAAGCAATGCATACTCTGATCACATTGTAACTGAACTGAATCAACAGGCAAGACCTTTAGTCATTAAAAATAACTGGTTAAACTTTTATCATGGTTAAAATTGAAACATAAACCGGAACTAATGTGACTTAGTTAAGAAGAAGAAACACATATTACAAATTTGATGAATTATTTTTGATGACTTGCATTTTATTCAGATTTAAGTATACATTGAGTGAACCCTCTGTAATTTACACCCCCTTAATTTGTACTTACCGACAGATGCCACAAGGCGGCAGCAAAGCACTACTGTAGTCTAAATGAAGCTACTTAATTTGGTTCCATATAGCACCTTGGGAAGAAAAAAAAAGCACCACTTGTGTTTTTATTGCTTTGACCTGAGCACGAAACGGCAAACAGGTGTTAAAAAATTAAAAATAAAAATAATAAAAAATAAATAAACCACACAGATAGAATAGGCTGTAAAAAAGAAGAAAAAAAATACACAAATGCCGAAAGGTAAATATGATCATTGTGCACTTTTCCATATTGCCATAGACACACTACATTTTCTGTTAAAAAATAAATAAATAAATGCAGACTATTTACAATCTTGCAGCTTTATTGACTGCTGCTCTTCTCACCAGCACATTTATGTTTGTTCATCTGGTACTTATAAGAGAACTGTTCATCACACACACTGCAACTAAACGGCTTCTCCCCAGTGTGGGTTCTTTTGTGTGTTGTCAAATTGCGACTTTGAGCAAATCTTTTACCACAAACGGAGCAAGAATATGGCTTCTCCCCAGTGTGTGTCCTCATGTGCAGCACCAATCCAGAACGTTCACTGAAATTTAAGTTGCAGACCGAGCAGGCAAAAGGTTTCTCTCCTGTGTGCGTTCTTGTGTGTATGTTCAAATGTGCCTTACGAGCAAATCTTTTACTACATAATGAGCAGGCAAAAGGTTTCTCGCCCGTGTGCGTTCTTATGTGAACAATCAAGGGTCCCTTACGTGCAAATCTTTTTGCACAAATTAGGCAGGCAAAAGGTTTCTCTCCGGTGTGCGTTCTTGTGTGTGTAATTAAATTGCAACGCCTCCGGAAACTTAATGGGCAGAATGAGCAGGCAAAAGGTTTACTTTCTGCCTTCTGTCTTTTGCCACATTCTGAGTAACTTAATTGTTTCTCCCCAGGGTGTGTTCCCATGTGTATTTTCAACGATGACTTGTTGGGAAAAGTTTTGTCATACTGAGAACATTTCACCCATTGTTCGTCAGCGTGACATGTTATATCACCTTTTGAGTGTTCATCATCTTCAGTGTCAGAAGAGTGTGAGGTTGTGTTGTCACTATCTGAAAGTGGAGCCGAGAGGTTGTCTGCTTGTGATCCTCCACATTGGTCTTCATCACACTCGTTTTTGTACTCATCTTCAATCTTGACGATGACACAAGTGAAAGGCAACTCGTTGATATCAGCCTCCTCGTCTTCCTCTTTAATGTGGGGAGGCTCTGTCTCTTGCTGCTCCACCCTGGAGCTCCACTCCTGCTGCTTAGAATGACGATCTCCTTCACTGATGTCTGCAAATCACAAGACAAACGTAGCGTGGCGTGTTTTTGTTTTGTTTTTTAGAGTACAATTTGTATGTAAGGTAGTTCAAAGTGTTTCGCAGCTGCATACAATTTCAAGACGGTAGATAATCAATTCAATAACCACAAGTACAAAGTCGGCTGCATGCTAAATAGTTTAGCCCGATCTTTACCTCCCAATCGATTCAGAACAAACCTGCTCTGTTCAACACATCTTGAAGCTTCTTGAAAACAGCGTCCTGTTGGCATTGTGGATCGTTGTCCTCTTCTGTTGCACCAATTTCGTCCTCCTCTTTCACACGTTTTGCACACATTATCACACGATAATCACAAGACTTGACACTCACAATTGATCTCTGCTTAACGATGTGTCGATTATAACCGCGTCTCTTTTTAGCGGCTAGCAAGCTAAGCTAAGCAAGCTCGAGAATATTCAACGTCACCGAGACGCGTTTTTCCAGAAACGAAAATGCCATTGAAGTCGTAATGCAATGTTCTCTGTCAAGGATTCAGTAGTCCAGTACTAATTTAAGAAAATAAAAAAATAGCGAAGCTCGTTAAGTTACACAAACGGAAGTAAATCTGCGGCGGAAGTAGTACAGCAAATTCACTGTAACATCCGGAAGAAGAAGAAACCCACGCACTAGGCAGGCAAAATTGCAACATTCAATCTCTAAATAAGCACGGATTCGAATCCCGAACCTTAGAACGTGACTTGAATACTGTACCAGAAATAAAGTTAACAAAGGACTAATAAATGATAAAGGTGGGGTGTGTGAATTTTGATTGACCTTTGAAATAATATTTAATATATTTAATAGGCAAGGCACAGCTTTATTTATATAGGGCATTTCATACACAACTTATGTGCTTTACATTGTTAAAATGGCATGAACAACATTTATAAAGAGTAAAAGACATGTAAAGTAAGAAGTATCTTACTAAAATAATTTTGGAAAATTTTATTTTAATAATGCTTCTCTTAATCATATGGGGGTGGGAGCATAGTTTTTAACCAGGATTTGAAAGCATTTACACTTTGCGCTGACTTCAATTCTTTTGGATGCTTATTCCAGTTGTGTGCAGCGTGACAGCTAAACGCTGCTTCACCATGCTTGCTTTGAACTCTGTGCTCCACTAATTGAACCAAATCTTAACCAAATAAATCAACTCAATTTAATATTGCATTTTATTCACAATTACACATACACTTTGTTTCATCCGCTTCTTTAAAGCTTCATTGACTGCTGCTCTTCTCGCCAGAACACTTGTGTCTCTTAACCTGATCCTTACGAGTAAATCTTTTCTCACACACACTGCAACTGAATGGCTTCTCACCAGTGTGTATTCTTGTATGTGATGTCAAGTGTACTCTTTGAGTGAATCTTTTACCACATACAGAGCAGCAAAAGTGCTTCTCTCCGGTGTGTGTCCTCTTGTGCTCAGTCAATCCAGAACGATCACTAAAAGTCATGTTGCAGACTGAGCAGGCAACAGTGTTCTCTCCACTGTGTGTTCTTTTGTGTCGCACTAAACTTGTCTTTGCCGAGAATCTTTTACTACAAACTAAACAGCAAAAAGGTTTTTCTCCAGAGTGCGTTCTCATGTGTTTGACCAATTTTGAACGTTCACTGAAACTGAAGGTGCAGATCGAGCAGGAAAAAGGTTTTTCACCAGTGTGTATACTTGTGTGCGTTCGTAAATGTCCTTTTATAGAGAATCTTTTACCACAAACTAAGCAAGCAAAGGGCCTCTCTCCAGTGTGTGTTCTGGTGTGTCTTCTTAAATGACCCTTTATCGAGAAGCTTTTGCCACATAGTGAGCAGGTAAAAGGTTTCTCCCCAGTGTGTATTCTCATGTGAGTTGTTAAACCACTCTTTTGAGTTACTCTCAGGCCACAAACTGAGCAGGAAAAAGGTTTTTCTCCATTGTGTATTCTTGTGTGCGCGTTCAAATTTCCCTTACTAGCAAATCTTTTACCGCAATCTGAACAGGTGAACGGTTTCTCTCCTTTATGACTTCGAAGGTGAACCTTCAAATTCCATTTTGAGCTAAATGTTTTCCCACACTGCATGCAATTCTCTTGTTTCTTGCCCGTGTGACGTGTTCCATCGCCATCCTCATCGTCAGTGTCAGGAGAGTGTGACGTCATGTCGTCACTTCCTGACAGTGGAGCTAGGAGGCTGTCTGCTTGGGATCCTCCACAGTTGTCTCCATCACCTTCAACATCATCATCATCCTCACTCTTCACAATGACAGTCAAGGGAAACTTGGTGATATCAGCCTCCTCCTCTTCCTCTTTAACACAAGGGGCTTCTGGCTCCTGCATCTCAAAACGAAGATATTCTTCACTGGTGTCTGCAGGAGACAAATAAACATACAAATGGGTTGACTTAAGTCAAAAACTTGCTCTGTCAATTCTAATGTGGTGACTTTGGTGTTGTGCATTATTGTTTATACATGTATTAGTTCATGTTTATCAGAAACATGTAGAATCATGAGGTTCAATAAGCACATTTCTGTGATTGGAAGTACAAAAATCAGCAAGGTCATTAGCATCTTTATAATATAACATCTATCAAGTGTAAAATTGTAAATGATGGTATTCATGTAAATGTAATCTCAGTGATTCATCACAAACACGCAGGGAACCCCCCACATGTCAATCAAGCTTGGCAGCGCTTTGGGAAATCCTTTTTTATTGTGGAATGTGGCAGCCATGTTTGGGCCATGTTACAATGCAAGAAAGGACCATTCCATTAAAACGGCCCCTAAAGTGACAGATACAGGTATTGTCAAAATTATACTAATTTGTCATTCTAAACCACCAAGGTAGCTGAGGCTTTGGTGGAGGAGGCAGGTGACTTCATTTTTACTCTGAAAGTTGATGGATTGGGACCTGTGACCCATCCGGATATGAAAATATATCAATTGTCCCACTGTGTTCAGAGTGATTCACTCATACCCAACCATTATGGAGATTGTGTAAGGAAATGCTAAAACAACAACAACAACAACAATTATGTGAAGCGTGATAGACTGTCACAATTATGAGTGACCCTTTTAGTGATTTTTAGTCTATAAAAATTGGTATTGATTGAGTGACTGATTCCCAACACAGCCGCTTTCAACCCAGTGACGTCATTCAGTCCCCAGATGTTCGATTTCACAAATGAGGTTTTAATTACAAATGAACGCATAAGTAATAAGTGAACAAATAAGATTAAGAAATGAACAAACCTGCTCTGTGTGGTTCCTCTTGATGCTTCTTGAAAACAGCGTCCAGTAAACATTGTCGCTCGTCCCACTCTTTTGTTCCAGAAAGTTCCTCCTTATATTCTTTCGTACTTTTTTTCACACATTTCCATTTGACATTCAGAACACTTTACACTCACAGTTGATCGCTGCTTACCGACGTGTTGATAACAAACACCGTCTCTTTGTTAGTTGCTAACAGGCTAAGCTCGACAAGCTTTAACCTGCAGCTCGGCGAGTTTACCCAGGCACAGCGAATTAAAAAACAAAACAAAAAATCAAACTATCTTTTACACTAGAGAAATTGTGACGTCTCGTACTGTACAATACTTAGTGAAGTGTACTGATGGAGACCAGGATTCCCAGATTTCGGAGGATAACTCGCGAAATCCAGGAAGTAATTTGAGTTTGTACCCAAGCGTGGTTGGTTATGGGCGAATGACGTCACTGAATATGTTCAGGCGGGTCTTGTAAAAACAAATCTTTGGAGTCGCGCTTTGAATCGTATTTACCACCAAATTGAAATACAATTGATTTTCCACATTAAAAACAGCTGATTCATGTTTATGATCATCAGCAAACTCTGCAGGAGCCTGATAATAATCCTCATTGAATCAGGTATGTTGGAGAATTGAAACCTCGAAAACATGCAAGAATCAGGCCCTCGAGGACCGGATCTTGACACATGTGCCTGCAGGCATCAGTGAATATCTTCAACCTGACCAGCAGGAGCCAGACTCGCCTCCCATTAAAGAAGAGGATATCACCGAGTTTCCATTGACAAACATTGTGAAAAGTGATGATGATGATGATGATGATAATTATGAAGGTGACGTTGAACACTGCAAGTGTCTTTTGCTGATGTCAATGTGACGGGTGAAGGAGATACGACTGCTTTATTTTAGACTTAGAGCCTCCCAGACAGTTATTTCCTCAACTTATGAGAAGATATACTGCGGAGAAAATCAGTAGTTTGTCCAAATGGTCTTGCCGTACAACTTCTGCAGCAGAAGTACTTGCGCAAACGTTTTTGTTTCTCCTCCAAATCCCATCATTCATTCATTAAAAAAATATATATCCTGAATTAGCGCTGATCTTACTAAGTCATCGATGCAGTACGTGTCATTACAATTTTACTGTTTGTAAAGAACACTGATCAAATCTTCGTGTGCAGATAAACTCGTCTCTGTGCACGTTGAAGCTTCACGAGCTAGCTTAGCTTAGCTTGCTAGCCGCTAACAAAGAGACGCGTTTGTGAGCAACACATTGCTCAGCAGACACCAAGAGTGTGTGTAAAGTATCGTATAAAAATGTCTGAAAGAAGGATAACGGAGAACGTGGAAGAATTTTCTGGAACAAAAGAGGACAACGAGAGACAATGTCAACTACTAGACGCTATTTTCAAGCAGCTTCGAGGTACATTACACAGAGCAGGTTTGTTTACTTCCTACGATCATTGTTTAGCAAGTACCTTCAATTACATCCGGGAACTATGTTAAGACAGATACATTTACATGAATAATGTTATTTACTTTCAATTTAAAATTATTAACACCACAAAGCAGTACTTGGACTTAATAATTACGAATGTTTCTAAGAGACATTGCTAAAAATGTTTTCACCAATGACACTGACTAAGCCACATACTTTTGTCTTCTTTTGTCCTGCAGATGTCAGTGAAGAAGATCTTCATCGTGAGCAGCAGGAGGCAAAGCCGCCCCACCACATCAAACAGGAAGAGGAGGAGGAGGCTGATATCACCAAGTTTCCATTAATTACTGTCATTGTGAAGAGTGAAGATGATGACGACCAAGGTCAGTTGTTACTGTTCCATTCCATTCAAGAACATTTTCAGACCATACATCCATTATCTCTACTGCTTATAAATTAATTAGAATAACCAGTAAAAATCAAACATTGCTTTTTTCCCCCCTTCTTCCGATGTCCTGCAGAGATCAGTGAAAAGTATCTTCCTCCTGAGCAACAGGGGCCACAGTCACCTCACGTTAAAGAGGAGGCGGAAGCCTCCCCCCACATAAGAGAGGAAGAGGAGCCAGATCCCCAACACAGTAAAGAGGAGGAAGTGCAAGGGACTTTACACATTAAAAAGGAAGTGGAGCTGGCTGATATCACCAAGTTGCCATCGAATGGTTTCCCTTTGAAGAATGAAGATGAAGATAAAGGACAAAGTGATGTGAACAGAGAGGGTGATTCTCCAAACTGCAGCTCAAATCAGCACATGACAACAGAATGTGATGGGGGATCTCAAGCAGAGCTCTTAACTCCACTGTCAGACAGTGATGACATAACGTCACACTCTTCTTACACTGATGATGATGATGATGATGATGATGATGATGATGATGATGATGATGAACACTCGAAAGGTGAAATGGCATGTCAAACTGACGAAAGAAACTGGGAATGTTCTCAGTGTGGGAAAACTTTGGCTTCAAAGTATGGCTTGAAAGGACACATGAAGTTGCACATGGGGGAAAAACCTTTTTCCTGCTCAGTTTGTGGCAAAAAATTCTCTACACGAGGCAATTTGAAAAGACACAAAAGTACGCACACTGGGCAGAAACCTTTTGCCTGCTCAGTTTGTGGTAAAAGAGTCACTAGAAAGACAAGTTTAGAAATGCACATTAGAAAACACACTGGGGAGAAACCTTTTGCCTGCTCAGTTTGTGATAAAATGTTCTATACGCAACAAACTTTAAAAAGACACAAACGAACACACAGTGGGGAGAAACCTTTTGTCTGCTCAGTTTGTGGTAAAGGCTTCTTTATAAAGGAACGTTTAATAACACACACAAGAACACATACTGGAGAGAAACCTTTTGCCTGTTCACTTTGCGATAAAAGATTCCATGTAAAGGCACACCTAAAAACGCACACAATAACTCACACTGAGGAGAAACCTTTTGTCTGCACAATCTGTGGTAAAAGATTCTCTAGAATTGGAAATTTAAAAATACACACAATAACTCACACTGGGGAGAAAGCTTTTGCCTGCTCAGTTTGTGGTAAAAGACTTTCTACGAAGGGATGTTTGAACAGACACATTACAACACACACAGAAGAGAAACCTTTTCCCTGTTCAGTTTGTGGAAAAAGCTTCTCTTTTGAGAGATATTTAATAAAGCATACAAAAACACACACAGGAAAGAAACTATTTTCTTGTTCAGTATGTGGGAAAAAATTCTCTGTAGAAAGGTATTTAAACAGGCATACCAAAATGCACACCGGAGAGAAAACATTTACTGGTTCATTGTGCAACTTGAGTTCAGGATCAGGACTGGATGAGCTGTGTCTTGAGCAACAGGAGCCTGAGCCCCTCCAACATTAAAGAGCAGCCAATGCTGTAGCTTAATCGGTATAACTGATTGGTGGCATCAGAGGTTCGACCCCTTTAAGAGCACACCTGTGAAGAGGGGGATTTTTGTCTTGTTTCTGTTAGCGAGGAAAGTAAGCAATTGTATTTTTGTTAAAGTAATACTTAGATTAATTTGGATTATTTTCAAAGCGAGAAATGTTGTGTTTGTTGTTTTGGGGTTGGTTTTTCCATAAGTCCTTTTGCTAAGATAATAATTCATGGCAAAACTTTTTTGTGAATAAATCATTTTCAGTGCACAAGTGTGTCGTTGGCTGCTTGGGACTTCATATAATTCACTGGACACACCTGAGAGGTGCAGAACAGTACCAATTGTAAGGAACACACACTGGAGAGAAACCTTTTGCCTGTTCACTTTATGATAAAAGAGTCCATGTAAAGGCACACTTAAAAACGCACACTACAGTCAATCCCGGGTGAGTTCCGGATACGTTTGCGTTCTGTTTGAGCAGTGGCATGTAGTTTGTCCTAGTTGCGTTGCCGTACTACTTTTGCTGAGAAAAAAAAAAAAAACACGTTTCGGTAGCCAAACCCGACAGGAATAATTCTTCCCGAATAGCCGAACGTACTGAAACCTTGATATAGTGCGAATTTATTGGAGTAAAACGGCATTAATTAAATCTCCGTGTTCGGCTAAATTCGTTTCGGTGTACGTGGAAGCTTTTCGACCTAGCTTAGCTTATTTTGCTAGTTGCTCACAAAGAGCTACTGTGGGTTTTCCACGTATCGCAAAGATCAAAGTGTTGTGATTATCGTGCGACAATGTGTGCAAAACGTTTGAAAAACGAATACGAGGATGAACTTTACCGAACTAAAGAGAAGAAGGAGCGACAAAGTCAACGACTGGACGCTGGTTTCAAGCAGCCAAGCGGTTTGTACACTACTTACACTACTTGTTTAGTCGATGCTTTCTTTTCCGAGACTTGCTTATTTCGGGCACTGTCAAGTTTGATTGTAATTGTATTGGAAAACCTTTTACAATAAGTTGTTGTCGTCATTTTTGCCAGCAAACTTATTACACATTACGTGACAGGAGGTGAAACAGTTTTGAAGCTTTATTTTTATTTTTAGAAGATCCTCCGATTTAATACTCTGATAACAATAACGTTTCGGGTTTCCCTACTCCTCAATGAAAGCAAACAAGTTGTGCAATCAGCGTTTGAATTTGATTTACTGGATTTTTAGAACCATCACATTTCTAACACCATCACGCCCAGACTACATATGGCTATAATGGCAGAGCAATAACTACGGTACACACAACATGTTTCTCAGACAGTGTTGTGGAAGTAAGAACTTTTATACAAAGCAAAACAGAATGAGAGGAGCACTTTATGTAACCAACATGCATACAGTGCCATAGCAACACAATGAAACTATTTGAGAGCACACGTTAATGTTCCCGAGTGATACTGCTACATTTGTATAAACAACGTCAAAGTCCCAACACAAGCTTGAATGCACAAAGTTGGACTTGACCAAACCACCTTTTTGTTTTCTGTTGTACTGCAGATCTTCATCGTGAGCAGCAGGAGTCAAAGCCGCCTCACGTGATTGAGGATGAGAAGCCTGAGAGCTCACCCATCAAAGAGGAAGAGGAGGAGGCTGATATCACCAAGTTTCCATTCTTTGGTATCATTGTGAAGAGTCAAGATGATGAAGAGCAAGGTCAGTGGTTTTTGGCTTTCATTAACAGAGGGATACCAACAATCTGCCCACATGTAGAAATGTATGATCAATAATACACAACATCAAAGTCACAGTGTAAGACTTTACCAAATCAAAAGTTCTTCTGTCTTGTAGAGGAAAGTGAAAAGCATCTTCCTTCTGAGCAACAGGAGTCACTGTCATCTCATGTTAAAGAGGAAGAGGAGGAGCAAGAGTCTCACCACAGTAGAGAGGAGGATGTGCTAGAGACTCTACACATCAAAACGGAAGTTGAGTTGACTGATACCGCCAAGTTGCCGTTGACTGGTTTCCCTTTGAAGAAAGAAGATGATGGTAAAGAACAAAGTTATGAGAACAGAGCGGGTGAGCCACCAAACCGTAGCTCAAATCAGCACATGACAACCGATTGTGATAGAGACCACTGTGGAGGATCCCAAGCAGATGGCCTCTTAGCTCCGCTATCAGACAGTGATGACATAACGCCACATTCTTCTTTTGATGATGAACACTCTGAAAGTGAAATGGCATCTCAGACTAACAAAAGACACTGGGACTGTTCAGAGTGTGGGAAAAATCTGGGATCAAAGTATGGCTTGAAAGCACACATGAGGTTGCACATAGGGGAAAAACCTTTTTCTTGCTCAGTTTGTGGCAAAATATTGTCTACTCGAGGAAATTTGAAAAGACACAAACGTACGCATGCTGAGCAGAAACCTTTTGCCTGCCCAGTTTGTGGTAAAGGATTCACTGTGAAGACAAGTTTAGAAATGCACACAAGAACGCACACTGGGGAGAAACTTTTTGCCTGCTCAGTTTGTGACAAAAGATTCTTTTCACAGGAAGCTTCCAAAAGACACCAACAAACACACACTGGAGATAAACCTTTGGTGTGCTCAATTTGTGGAAAAGGCTTCTTTGACAAGGGAAGTTTAATATCACACAAAAGAACACACACTGGAGAGAAACCTTTTGCCTGTTCAGTTTGTGGGAAAAGCTTCTCTGAAAAGGGAAACTTAAGAACACACACAAGAACACACACTGGAGAGAAACCTTTTGCCTGTTCAGTTTGTGGTAAAACATTCCATGCAAAGTCACACTTACAAGCACACACCATTACTCACACTGAAGAGAAACCTTTTGTCTGCTCAGTTTGTGGGAAAAGATTCTCTAGAATTGGAAATCTAAGAGCACACAGAATAACTCACACTGGGGAGAAAGCTTTTGCCTGCTCAGTTTGTGGTAAAAGGCTTTCCACAAAGGGATGTTTGAACAGACACATTACAACGCATACAGAAGAGAAACCATTTCCCTGTTCAGTATGCGGGAAAACATTCTCTCTAGAGAGGTATTTAGTAAAGCATACAAAAACACACACAAGTGAGAAACTTTTTTCAGTTCAGTGTATGGAAGAAGACTCTCTCTAGAGAGATTCAAATAAAAGGTAGCAGAGCCTGAGCCCCTCCAACATTAAAGAGCAGCCAAGTGTCTGCTTTAAGGCCCTGAGTGGTGGCATCCGAGGCTCAACCCCTATAAACCTGTAGGCAGTAACGGGTCACAATACTGCCTACGGGCTACGAGCACACCTGTGAAGAGAACGCTGGGTGTGACTATCTCCCAGCTGGCCTGGGAAAACCTCGACATCCTGGAACGGGGATTCCCACATTTGTGGCCCCTTCGACGGATTCAAGGAATTTTCCAATCCGCAATATTAAGACTGCCCCAAATTCAAGCATTCAGCAAACATGCTATAAAATGTCAAAATAATGACCACAACATGTAGACAGCATGAGTAGACACCCGTTGATACAGTTTATCAACAAAAAAAGTGGATTTGTTGTTGATTTGCTCTTTAAGAGCACACCTGTGAGGAAAAGGAAAACCCCTCCTCTCGCTCTCCTTCCAGCCAGCCAGCTGGCAGCCTCACATTTCTGCAAGCAGGGGTGAGCTGCCATTTTTGTTTGTTATTTTCTCTTGTTTCTGTGTGATGGTAAGCAATTGTATTTTTATTCCATGAATACTAGGTAAAATGTTATTATTCTCCCAGCAGTGAGAAATTTTGTTTGTTTTGTCCTTGGTTCACCCTGGAGTCCTTTTGCTAAGTTGATGGTAACTCTTTCTGTAAATAAATAATTTTCAGTACAAGTGTGTCAGTGCCTGCTTGGGACTTGTAGCCTTCATGTAATTTAATTTCAATGATAACCACAGACAGAATACAACACAATAGTAGGCTACTGCTAAATTTCCCCTTTTAGGTCTGGGACACAAACGTTCCTCGTGAGTGTCTTTGTAGTCAGCACGATGGTTACGTGGCTACCCAAAAATGGCAACTCCTGTACCTAATACAAAAACATCCCTAAAAGTACAATAAAATTATAGTAACTCAGAATAAATTTACTTTTTTTCAGGGAAGAGTTCAAATTAACCAAATCACAGAATAGTTGGTTAGTTTTTAATAAATTGCGTGTTTATTTAACTTTTGAACGTCTGTTCTTTGACAGGAAATCAAAAAAGCACTTTGGTAACGTTACAATGCTTTAATTTATATTGGCAAAGTGGCAACGTTTATATTCAGAAATGAAGAAGACTACCCCTATGCTAGTAGCGTACTTAAATTACCTTATGCTGCATAAAGAACGCATTTCAAAAAATAAATACAATGAGTCGTTTGTCCAAGTTGCGTTGCCGTACTACTTTCGCTGCAAATTACCACTTGGCTACATTAGCCAAGTGGTGTAGCCACACTAGACGTGCTTCACGAAACCGAATTAATTCTTCCCGATTTGGTACCGAACGTACAGAAGCCTCGACATAATACGATTTCACTGGATTAAAACATCATTAACTAAATCTTGGTGTCCGGCTAAATTGTTAACGGTGCACGTCGAAGCTGTTGATAGCTTCTGTTAGAGCCACTGTTTGTTTTCGACGTGACGCAAAGATCTAACTGTTGAGATTATCGTGCGACAATGTGTACAAAAACGTTTGAAAAACTATTTCCATGATGAACTTTGTCGATAAAGAGAAGGACCGACAACTGGACGCTGGTTTCAAGCAGCCTCGCGTTGTGGGACACACAGCAGGTTTGTACACGTCTTCCTTCCTGTTTAGTCAATGCTTTCATTTCTTATATTTATTTCTTTGTTTAGTACGGAGCACTCCTTGCCTGTCATAATTTACAATTTTTTGGTCACAGTTACAATTTCCACTTTAGGACCCAGGCTAGGGAATGAGAGTCGTGCCTAATAGTTTGTTCATTTTACACTGAAAATCTGAGCTTGTAGCTCAGAACAACACGCAACGCTGAAGTTGAGTGCTCCTGTCACGTCACAGTTGTACAAACTTGGAACAAAACATCACACTGCTGATTGCGTGTGTACAGATAGCTAGCATGAATTTTATGTTGAGCTGGTGAGATTCATGCGACTTGCTGAGTTGGAGTCAGAGCCGACGTCAAGGAAGAGTTTACGATTTTAAAAACACAAACACCTTTTGTCATATGTTTAAAAATGTATGTATAACTTCTTGACAGTCATCGCCCTTTGGTCCCATATGATTCCTGCAATTTTATTTTACTGATTTTAGAACTGCTTAAGGGCTTTTAATAAATGTGATTGTGCCTCATATGTATACATGTTTTTGATCAACCTTGTCAAAATCATGTACTACAATACACAACATCAAAGTCACAATATGAGACTTGACGGAAAATACTGACTTTGACAATTATATGTTTATCTCCATGTGTCATGCAGACATCAATGCAAGATGTCTTAATCCTGAGGAGCAGGAACCAGAGATTTCCTACAATGAAGAGGACGAGGAACTAGAAAGCCACCACATTAAAAATGAAGAGCAGGAGGCTGATATAACCACGTTGCCACTGACTGTTGTCATTGTGAAGAGTGAAGATGATGAAGAGCAAGGTCGGAAGTCACAGCTTCATCCTAATCAATGTAAAGAGAAACGAGGGGCGGAGCCTCCAAGCTGCAGCTCAAGTCAACATATGACAACAGAAGGTGATAGAGACAACTGTGGAGGATCCCAAACAGGCACTCCCTTAGCTCCACTATCAGATAGTGACGACATAACTTCACACTCTCCTGACAATGACGATAATGAACACTCGAAAGGTGATAAGACACGTCACACTCGAAAGAAACGCCATAAATGTTCTCAGTGTGGGAAAACCTTTAATGTCAAATATAATTTGAAAGTACACATGAGAACGCACACTGGTGAAAAACCGTTTCCCTGCTCAATATGTGGTAAAAGCTTCTCCGTAAAGGGATATTTAAGAACACACACAAGAACACACACTGGAGAGAAACCTTATGCCTGCTCAGCTTGTGGAAAAAGTTTCCCCAGACTGGGACAGTTAAAAACGCACACAAGAACACACACTGGGGAGAAACCTTTTGCCTGCTCAGTTTGCAGTAAAAGCTTCTACATAAAGGGAAGTTTAATCAGACACAAAAGAATACACACAGGTGAGAAACCTTTTGCCTGCTCGGTTTGCAGTAAAAAATTCTTACTAAAGTCACATTTAAGAACACACACAAAAACTCATACTGAGGAGAAACCTTTTATTTGTTCAGTTTGTGGTAAAAGCTTCTCTGGAAATGGAAATCTGAGAACACACACCAGAATTCACAGTGGGGAAAAGGCCTTTGCTTGCTCAGTATGTGGTAAAAGATTTGCTGAGAAGGCTTGTTTGACGAGACACACAAGAACTCACACTGGAGAGAAACCTTTTCCTTGCTCAGTTTGCGGTAAAAAATTCTCTGTAAAGGGAGGTTTAATTAGGCATACAAGAACGCACACTGGAGAGAAACCTTTTTCCTGCTTGATTTGTGGAAAAAGATTCATTCAGAAGGTACAATTGGGAATACACACAAGAACACACACTGGGGAGTAATCGTTTACGAGCTCCTCCCTTTAGAGGAGGAGTTCACCAAGTTGCCATGTACTGGTGTCATTGTGAAGAAAATGATGAACACTGAAAAGGTGATGATGTCACACCGACAGGAAACACAGCGAATATTCTCAACGGGACAAAACTTTTGGTAAGATGGATCGAAAGAGATGTGTGATGCTCCATATGTACGGTAAAAGATTTGCTCAGAAGAGAAACTTCAATGTGTGCATGTTAAGTAAATTCTTCTTGATTCTTTTCAATTGGTTTTGTTGTTAATTTTTCTATTTTAATACAATAAATGTTTGTTCTTTATTTATACAAACCTAGAATAACTGTACAATGGTATGATTCTGTATTTCATATATGTATGACTTTGTATCTCCTTGGAAGAGCTTCTAACAAGATTCTAAGTCCAAATTTGACAGTGCACACAGGTATACACAATGCTGAGAAGCTATTTACCTGCAGTGTGTGTATGTCCACAATAAAGGATGAACTCATAAGTGTTAGGTTGAGAAACGTAGGAGTTTTGATTAGAAGTGCAGCTGTAGATGAATCTTCAAATAAACTAAAGAAACTGTGATATATTTACTTTGAGTGTTTATGTGGTCCTAAATAAAATAAACCCTACTTTAGAGTGTATGCAAGTAGTTATTTGACGTCAATGACTAATGGTAAAATATTCACTCAAAAATTCACATTGACGACACACACAAACACTGAAAAAAAATTCAGCTGTCGTGTGTGTGATAAAAAAATAAAAATAAAATAAATTCCATGTCCATGAAAAGTGATCACTCAAGCTGCGAATACTTTGTCAAATAAATTCACTTTTTGTGGTAAGATGTATATGATCCTGATTAAAATACAAGTCTTCAAACTGTGACGACTGATATGCCATGAATGTGTATAAACAGTACAAAACTGTCCGTAAATGTCTTTAGTCACGCCTAACTAAATATTTCCATAGGTGTTTTTTTTTTTCCAGCTGCTCTTTGCGTTTGACAACACCTAAGGCTTAATCAATGATTTAAAATTAAACAATTATATATATATATATATATATATATATATATATATATATATATATATATATATATATATATATATATATATATAATAATAATTATTATTATTATTATTATTATTATTATTGTTACAGTATATATTTTGTCCAAGTGGCGTTACCGTACTACTTCCGCGATCGCTCTACTGTTTACACTTTGTCATCAAACCACTAATCTGAATATATGACTGGATAGCCGATAGCCCATACACGCCGTGCATGCCATTGAAGCAACAGAGCGGCCATCTTGCTCCTCCCATCTCGCGAGCAGACTACTGTATACAGATTGGACATATATAGGGCGGGGGGGGGTGGGGGGGTTGTGATGGAGTGGTCACTATTTTTAAACAAGTTAAAAAAAAAATTGAAGACCCCCGTTTTCATTTATCGCTCAGTTCCTTAGACCCCAATATTATATTGTCAGAAGCATCTTTTGTTGAATTACAGTTATAATGCTTTAATTAAAAAAATCCAAGTTTCCTCCTGTAAACATCATTAAGCATATAATTTATACATGTATTTAAGGCAAGTTGGAAAATGTCTGAAGTCCTCTTAATTATCCATCCATCCATTTTCTTGACCGCTTATTCCTCACAAGGGTCGCGGGTCCTCTTATTTAGGTTTAACAAATTTAAAAAATCATAAACCATGCTGTTTCTAGTAAGTACTGTCTCAAATATCCTCCAATTTTGATACTGTAAATGTACAGAATCTAGAATATAGTATGCCGAGAAACGTTTCTTGGGAGGAGCAATATGGCGGCTCGCGGCTTCAAAAGTCTTGGCCTCGCGGTTATCCAGATATATATTCAGATCAGTGCATCAAAAACGTCGCACTAAACAATTCTTTCCTAATTAGTACTGAAGGTACAGAAGCCTCAACACACAATCCCCATCACTGCTGTACTAGGGTAAAATATCTTTCTATTATTAAATCTTGGAGTCCGCATAAACTTGCCTCAAGTGCAAGTTGAAGCTTCTCAAGCTAGCTTAACTTAGCTAAACTCGCTCGCTGCTCATATGATAAACATCGCTGAGCAGATCAAGTTGTGATTGTAAAGTGTATGATCATTGTGTGAAAATGTTCGCAAGAATTACTGAAGAGTACGAGAAGACACTTTTTCGAACAAAAGAGAAGAACGAGCGATATCGCCAACACCTGGACGCTGTCTTCAAGCAGAAAGGTTTGTACACGTCTCGTTTCAGATTTGCTTTAATACATACTGTATATAAATAGCGTTAAACTTTGATGAACTCTTTCAGTGTGTGGACGTGAGCGTGGCTGTATTTCCCCCCCTGGCAATCTGAATCTAATATGCCTAGGGCCTCATTTTTGTCATTTAAACCATATTAGCAATTGGACAGCTTCTTTAACTAATCAGATTTCAAATGGTAGTGGCAAGTTTGACATGTGAGGCCAAAACTTAAAATGCTGTATCTTCTAGATAGAATCTTTACTATGAGGATATGATGGTGTCCCGGCACCATTACAAGGTATAAGTACGAGGAACACCATTAAATAATGTTCAGCCTGAAATTTAATGTTTTTGATCTTCCAATTGCTGAACTGCTCAATCACCTTTGAACTAGGGAACATAGATAAATTCTCAAACCTCATAATTATATGTAACGGATAAATACTGTAAAAACCATGTACAGTATAAACAATAATACACAACATAATAGTCACAACATGGAACTTTGTCAAATCATGTGTGTTTGTCTGCTTGTGCCTTGCAGATGCCAGTGAAACATTTCTTGATCCTGCTCAGCAGGAGCCAGAGTTGGCTCATATTAAAGAGGAAGAAGAGGAGGATGAGGCCCTTTACATGAAAGAGGAGGACATTACCAAGTTGCCATTAACCATTGTCTTGTTGAAAAGTGAAGATGAGGAAGACCAAGAGCTGGAGTCACAGCTTCATCCCAGTCAAAGTGGGGTGAACACAGGGGCAGAGCTTCCAAACAGCAGCTCAAGTCAACACACGAGACCAGAAAGTGATGGAGACCACTATGGAGGACCACAAGTAGACAGCCTATTAGCTCCACTATCAGAGAAGGACGACATAACGTCACACTCTTCTGACACAGATGAAGACGAACAGTCCAAAGATGATGTGACATGTCACACTGATGACAATTGCTGGGAATGTTCTCAATGTGAAAAAACATTTTTCAACAAGTCATCATTGAAAAGACACATAAGAACACACACTGGAGAGAGACCTTTTGCTTGTTTATTATGTAGTAAAAGATTCACTCAGAAGGGACATTTAAGGAAACACAAAAGAACACACACTGGAGAGAAACCCTTTTCTTGCTCAGTGTGTGGTTTCAAAGTAAATCAAAAGTGTACTTTAACAATTCATATGAGAACACATACCGGAGAGAAACCGTTTGCGTGTTCAGTTTGTGGTAAAAGATTTACACTGAAGTCCGGATTAGTGAAGCACACAAGAACACACACCGGCGAGAAACCTTTTGCCTGTTCAGTTTGTGGTAAATCATTCACAGTGAAAATCGATTTGAACAGGCACACAAGGAGACACACTGGAGAAAAACCTTTTGCCTGCTCAATTTGTGGTCAAAGATTCACTCGAAAGGCCAATTTAGGAAAACACATAAGAACACAAACGACAGAGAAACCTTTCTCCTGCTTAGTGTGTGGTCTTAGAGTTGATCAAAAGTGCAGTTTAATAACTCACATGAAAACACACAATAGTGAGAAGCCTTTTGCCTGTTCAGTTTGTGGTAAATGTTTCTCTCTAAAGGGAAATTTAGTCAGGCACACAAAAACACACACTGGAGAAAAATCTTTCACCAGTTTAGGTCAAAACAGTAAAGACTGAGCAATATTGGCACTTATTTTTCTTGCGTATTTGTTATTTTCCTTCAACAGACATACAAAAAAAATAAAGTCTGCAATAAATCCTTGGAAGGAGGGCTTATGTTCTTCCACTTAGCACAATGAATGTGATATTTCCCATTAACAAAATAACTCCAAACACTCTGATATGTTTACTTTTACGTGCCGTTTTGTAATGTCGAGATTATTATAATATTGGCTAAATGATATTTACACGAATGTCGGCACATCACAGACCTAATTTCTTGATGTTTGAAAATAAAGTCAAACGATATTAAAACTACTGGGTACGTCACAAATAGGAAAGCAAATACAGTACACTATCTGTGTGATATTTTTGTATGACAAGTTTCCTTTTACCTTTTGTTTGTCTCCCCCTGGCTGTTGTACTCAGAAGATCAGTGGTTGTACTGTATTAATTTCTGCTCAATAAAGCATTTCAGGAAAAATGAAAAAACTACTTACGCGACAACAACTTCCGGGTCGCGTTCGGATTTGTGAGGGTCAATTTGACTCGGCACTGGCAGCTACTGAAGCGAGTTTAGCTTATCTTGCTAAACACCACAATCGAGACGCGATTGTTATGAATGCAGCGCTAAACAGTGATCAAGTTTGAGTGCACTTGTTGTGATTGTAGTGTAAAGATGTGGGCAATAAGTGTGAAAGAAGAGTACGAGGAAGAACATTGTGGAACAAAAGATGAGAACGAAGAACGACAACGTCGACTCATGGACGCGGGTTTGAACAAGTTTCAAAGTTTGTTATACAGAGCAGGTTTGTTCACTTTTTACTCCCAAGCCATTGGAATTTATTTTATTTTTTTTTAAATTATTTTTTTAAATCAGCTTTATTGAACCATAAAATACATACAGAACTGCATACACGAAATAAGCAAAATGAAACATATATTAGAGTCTAATATATGTTTCATTTTGCCCTGGCATTGTATGTGTCTAATAATTAGACACACATAATAATGCCAGGGGTTACGTACATCCAAATAATGTTTTTTTAATTTATTTTTTTATTATTTACAAATATTGACAGTTTTTGGAGTCTTCCTATTGTGAGTCATAAGTGATATTATGAATGTGAAAGAGCGTGAAGTTGGGTTTTTGATTTACCATACTTGCATTTATGAATATTTTGTTCCCTAAGTATTAACAAATTAATAAAAAAAATATATATTCCCATTGCAATGAAAATTCTCTGTAAAGATTCCCAACAACACAGAAAGTCTGTGTGTGCACAGATTGATAATAGATGTTGAATTTTCTCTGGCTGGTTTCCACAAAAAAAGAAGAAAAAAAAAGCAGTTTGTGTCGATGCCCCTTTTGAACTTGGTCATACAATGGTTGGCTGGATAATATTTAAAATTTGGAATACACCAGACCTTTTTCCAATTAATGAGCATAACAAAACAATTCCAATAGGACACAGCATACGAAATGGTGACAATATTCTTCTGAGCAAAGCAAAAAGATTCAGAACTTTATTTATTTTTTTGCTTGTGTTATGAAAATATCTGCAGAATTTTGGATCTGAAGGTTTGTAACACATAATACTGCATTGTCAAACTGGAACAGTTTTACTCAACTAACAAACAATGTTTGGAAAAATACATGGCTGGTTTGCCAAACATTGCCAAGTGAAGTCAGTCATTATCGAAAATCTGATATCAAGTCCATGAATGAAAAGAGAAACAATTTTTAATTAGTGCTTGCTGTTTTCCCAAGAACAACCATGAGCTTTGAATTGTTTTTCACATCATGATGTTTAACTCATCAAACTATTTTGTTTTTTATCTTCCTGTGCTCTACAGGCCCGGATGAAAAATGTCTTAATCCTGAGGAACAGAAGTCAGAGTCTCTTCACATTAAACAGGAAGAGTCAGAGAAGCTTCACATTAAAGAGGAAGAGGAGCCAGAGCAACTTCACATTAAAGAGGAGCCAGAGCTCCATTACATTAAAGTGGAAGAGGTATTTGAGCACCCTCACATTAAAGAGGAAGTGGAGGAGTATGATGTCACCACATTCCATTTGATTGGGGATGTGAAACCTTTGAAGAGTATATGTGAACACAAAGATAAAAGTGGGGACAACAGTGGGGCAGAGCCTCCAAGCAGCAGCAGCTCCAGTTACTACATGACAACAGAAAGTGGAGAGCACTGTAGAGGACCACAAGTCAACAGCCTCTTAGCGCTGCCATCAGATGATGACGACGTAACGTCGCACTCTTCTGACACTGACGATTTAGCACCATCGTCAGATGACAACAATGCATTGTCGCACTCTTCTGACGCTAACAGTTTAACTCCATCAGATGACGACGACACTACGTCACACTCTTCTGAAACTGACACAGACACTGGCAATGATGAAACCTTTTACAGTGATATGACGTATAACGCCGACGACCAAAGCAGGGAATGTTCTCTTTGTGGACAATCTTTTGTCCTCCTGTCTCTTTTGAAAATCCACATGCGTATCCACGCTAGACAAAAATGCTACACCTGCTCAGTATGTGGTAAAAAATTTGTCAGTGATGGTTTGGACCTACGCCATCGTTTCCATAGCGAAAACATTTCTCCCACCATATTGCCGGTCATAAATATGGCAGCTTTCAACAGGGAAAGACTTGAAAATCAAGACGATCTTTCATTTTCATGCATTCTGTCAAATATGGATGGCGCGAGCAAGAAGAAGTATCTGGAAAAACTTGACCAGGCAGGTATGCGCGATCCGTACGCCTTGCCAGGTTATCTTTTTTGCGCTCTTGAACACTGTAAGATCGGCGACCTTCCCAACCTGCGCTACGATGATATTTTGAACTATATCATTTGTGCAACATCGATGTATACTCAAGAAGAGTTGAGAGAGTATAAGAGCCTTGACGCGTACAAGTATTTCGAGGATGGGCACGTCCGTGAGACCGGTGTATGGGAAATACCTGGCAAAGAGAGCTATCTCATCGTGTCAAAGGTAAGAATCTTACGGGAAAGCAATCCTTGGCAATGAAATTTCACACCACTTACCATACATACTATTCATGACTTTTCAGGTGACGCGTTCCCAGCTTCAAAATAAGCCGCCACTGCGAGTGTGGGTTGTGGTCCAGAAAAAGGGCAGCGTGCTATCTTGTCACTGCACTTGCATGTCAGACCTGTCTAAGCACTGTTCTCATGCCGTTGCCACCCTGTTCGCTGTTGAAACCCGCGTGAAGAAGGCACAGGTGATGAGCTGCCCCGATGTGAGACAAGAAAAGCCACAAGCTACTTCAATGCCGCATTCAGAGGTGGCTGACATAGACACTACAACAAACAAGATTGACGAAATCCCCGTCCCTACAAGTCCGGAGAAGGCTGCCTTTTATCAAAGTCTGTCGGAGTCTGTTGTGAGCTGTGCGCTTCTGACTGTGTTGCCAGACATCCACAAGAGGTTCATGCCAATATCGGTGTTGAAAACACTACCTCCCCCTCTGACGAGTCTTTATCAAAATAAATATGAGCGGATACATGAGGAGGATCTACGGAAAGTAGCAGATGAAGTGTTCAGAAATATGAAGATTACAGAAGAACAGGTAGAATTATTTTGAATTCAATCAAATTATATACGGGTCATTTTTCATATATTATGATTAATAGCAGAAATGTGCCCCCCCTCACACACACACACACAAATCATTTTTTCCTCATGCTGTCCTTATTTATTGATTGATTAATGGGTACAATACTCATGCTGCATTCGAGGAAGGTGGGAAGTCGGACATATGTCACTTTGAATCCCCCATTTCCGATCTCAAAGTATTCGAAGCAAATGTAAACAATACAAATGGCTGATTCCAATAAATTGCTTGTTGTTCCAGTTAAAAAAAATAATGTCTTGTTATGTAAAGATACTTTTTTTTTTTTTTTGAATAAATAAATAAATTAATGTTACCATAAATAAAAATAGATGAAGTTTAGAATCGTGTAAACTACGTTTTGCCATTCATGGTCTTGGTCCCGATGTGGTTCCCCATTGTTGACTGACAATTTAAACCAGTTGGTGAATACAAAAGCATGAATTAGCGTCTTCAAAAAACATGTTGCAAATTATGAAACTTTGTTTGGGACACATAACCTTAAAGACAGTTTGGCATTACAAGTTTGAAAAGTATTATGTTAAATTTTTTTCTGAAAAATGAATTATGACAATAATAATACAAATACTTACTCATCAGTAAAATTAATTTACATTAAAAAGGGAATTTAGTGGGCTGTATCTTTCCAGTGCTGAAATTTAAATGAAATGACGAATATGTGTATAGATTGAATATCGACACCTTGTTAATCACCCAAGTCATTTTTTCAGATTTTTCAGGAAAAATACAAAATCTAACCATCTGCATCATGAGGAGATGATTTAGGCAAAAAAAATATTTACAGTAAAAAAATAAAAATAAATGACGTAAGCAGTTATTTTAAGAGGGTGACGATATGAAAGTTACGTGATGTACTGTATGTATGCTGCAGCATTCCATGTGTTTGTTTTCCTTTCACCTGCACAGGTAGCTACTGTTGAAAAAGTGACCAGGAATCAGTCGGCATGGGCAACCACTCTATGGTACCGGCAGCGTGCAGGACGGTTGACGACCTCCGACTTCAAGGCATTGACACGGACCAGCATCGAGAGACCTTCCCTCTCACTAATCAACAGAATCTGCTACCCTGGGAGCTGTGTACTCAGTCGAGATGACACAAGGTACTGTACTTGTGCAAATTGTCATATTCTAATTTATGGTTGTAGATGTCAAAATTGTCTAAATGTATTTTATAGTCATTTTATAATGCCTCTTAAGTCATTTGTTTTGAGGACAATTATTTGACATGATGCAAATAAAAACATTGTAACTATATCTTTACTGGTCAGAACCTGCTTGTGGTGATGCTTGTATATCTGATCTTTAGTCACTAGTAGGGATGTAACGATTTCTAAACATCACGATACGATATTATCACGATATTGTGGGGGCGTTGGCGATATTTAAAAAAGATCACAATATTGTAAAAAAAAAAAAAAAGAGCTCATACTAAACAAAAAAATAAAATCACAATATTGTGCTTTTGTACATTTCAGCAATGCATATAAACCACCGAAATCTCTAATAACAATATTGAGGCACTTGGTAATGCAAGCACACGTTGATCGCTTCACAAGCAAATAAGGTTCCCCTTCATCCGACAATTAGCATAGATTTTAAACATAGAAGGCCAAAACATCCCTAATGAAAATTAAATTGCACTAATAAACTAGCCACTAGAGGGTGCTAGAACTCCACAAATGGAAATCAACCTGACTTTTTAAACAAATGTGTTCCTTTTAAATATTGTGAACATGACTACGACGATATTGTGGCAGTTTTAATATCACGATATCACGATATTGCCCTTATCGTGGCATCCCTAGTCACTAGTTTTGACTAAAGATTGACGTGTCATACACAGCATTACATGACCTGAAAATTGCGTATGATTTTTCTTTTACCAGGTGGGGATGTAAGCATGCAAAAACTGCAATGAAGCTGTACTCTTCCATCCAAGCTTCTTCTCATCCGGCCTTCACAACTAGGGAGTGTGGATTTGTTGTGTGGAAAGAAAACCCCCACATGGGGGCCTCGTGTGACAGCATTGTGAGGTGTAAGTGTTGTGGAGTTGGTTGCGTACAGATCAAATGTTTTCACTGTCTACAACAAGAAGGCCTGACCGCAGTCGACCATGATCATTCCTTTTACTGTTTTAGAGATGACTGGTGTGAAATTCCTTTAAAACAAGATGATGCCTATTACTTACGGGTGCAAGCACAGCTTAGAATTACAAATAGTAACTACTGTGATTTTGTTGTGTGGCGCAACGACACAGTAACTGTTCAGCGGATTAAGTTTGACGCCAATTTTAACATCGACACCAGTAGAGTTGATTTTGCATACAGCCATATAATTTTGCCAGAGTTGTTAGGCAAATTTTATTCTAGAAGAGTTAGGTAAATTGTATTTTAGAAATAGTGTGAAAGGTGCAATATCCATTTCTGCCATGTCACATGATTAAAAGAAAAAAATAAAATGCTATGTTGATGATGGTGCAGTGCGCAGTTTGACAATGTGTGCATGTGATTGACAAGTGTAGCCAATAACTGGATGTTTGTTGACTACAGAAACAGGGAAGTAAAGTAATTAATATTAAATAAAATGGCAATGAAAAAACATTCACCACCATGATGTATCAGGCCCTCTGTCTTTTGTTTCTTGTTTAACTGCCATTTCTTATGCCAAGGTCAGACTACATAAATGTAGCCCAAGTGTCAGGTGAGGTGCGGAGTTAGGACCTCACCCAATCTTTATTGGGTTACTTTACATTTACTATATATATATATATATATATAAAATAAAAAAAAAAGAGGACATATACAGGACCATAGCAATTGCGTCACAACTGGCAACTTCATCGTGTGGTGCGAGTGTTGGCAGGCCGCGGCATTGCGGAAGTGACGTCACTGATGCGCGACATGCGGCTGCCGCTAAATGCACTAGCCCTTAGTTACTGCTCGACGCGGTATCTATAAATTCCTCCCGAATTTGTACTGAACGTACTCAAGCCACAACGTACAGTACACCACTAATTTATTATTGGACAAGTTGGACAACCATCTTTAATCCAATATTCTTGTCCGGAACTCGTCTCGGCGGCTGAGCATTCTGAAACTTCTCAATGCAGCTTTAGCTTGGCTTCGTTTAGCTTAACTTGCTAGTCGCTAACAAAGACACGCGTTCGTAATAGACATAAAGTGTACGTGTAGTTTATGTCGTATACAACGACGACAATACACTAAATGGAGGAATTTCGTCGAACAAAAGAAGAGGCTATGTACAATGTTTTGAAACAACCTCGAGTTGAGCTTCACAGGGCAGGTTTGTTCACTACTTAATCGCACGTGCTGATCTATTATTACGAATGTTTTATTGTTCTCTCACTGTTAGGCAAGTCACTTGGAAAATGTATCACTCTACGCTACAAGCTATTTTATATCAAATGTTGCTTGGCTAAAAGCTTCCCGCTAGACAAATGTTTGATAAATTCTATCCTACATGTGCAAACTAAGCAGTGTCAATTTATCAGTACTTTACTGTCTTTTAAAGTAAGATTAATGTGATTCCCTGTTCCCATTAAACCCTGTTAAACAATCACGACTTAACCAAAGCAGTTGTTGTGTTCTGCAGACATCGGTGAAAAATGTCTTTGCCCTCAACAACATGGACCAGAGCATCCTCACATCAAGGAAGAGGAGCCAGAGCCCCACCATATTAAGGAGGAAGAAGAGGAGGATGATATCACCAAGTTGCCATTAACTGGTGTCTGTTTGAAGAGTAATAAAGTCAAAAGTCAGCGTGAAAGAGGGTTGGAGCCTCAGAGCAGCAGCTCAAGTCCACCTGTGAAAACAGAAGATGATGGAGAGCACTGTGGCGGATCACAAGCAGACAGCCTCCGGTCTCCGCAATCAGAGCGTGACAACACGTCTCTCGATGATGATGATGATGATGATGATGATGATGGTGATGGTGATGTTGATCGTGGTGATGTTGATGATCTGTCCGAACAATCTCAATGTGGGAAAACGTTTAACTCAGGTTTGAAAGTACAGAAGGAAAGACACACTGGTAAGAAACATTATGCCTGCTCAGTTTGTAGTAAGATATTTTCTCTCAAAGCAAGCTTAGATGTGCATACAAGAACACACACTGGGGAGAAACCTTTTTTCTGCCAAGATTGTGGTCAAAGCTTCTCTCAAAATGGAAGCTTAATCAGGCACACAAGAACACACACTGGGGAGAGACCTTTTGTCTGCAAGCTTTGTGGTAATGGATTCAATTCAAAGTCAACTTTGAAGATTCACACAAGAACACACACTGGAGAGAAACCTTATGCCTGCACATTTTGTGACAAAAGCTTCAATCAAAAGCATCATTTAACTGCACACACAGCAACACATACTGGGGAGAAACGCTTTGGCTGCTCTGTTTGTGGTAAACACTTCAAACAAAAGTGGCATTTAATGAAACACACAAGAACACATACTGGGGAGAAACCTTATGCTTGTTCAACTTGTGGTAAAACTTTTACTTATAAAGCAAGTCTGAAACCACACATGAGAACACACACTGGGGAGAGGCCTTTTTCATGCTCAATTTGTGGTCAAAGTTTCACTCTTAAGGAAATGTTGATAGTGCACATAAGAAAACACAATGGTGAGAAGCCGTTTTCATGCTCAGTTTGTGGTGAAAGTTTCATTCAGAAGAGAGATTTGACATGGCACATAAAAAAACACACTGGCGAGAAACCATTTAGTTGCAGTTTGTGTGATAAAAGATTCTCTACTAAGGATCAGGGCGAGAGGCACAAGTGTACTTCTTAGGAGAGCAACTGTAAATTAGCGGTGAATAGGCCTGTTACAATAACATTTTTCCCGACTACATATTTTCCCAGAAACTATTGTGATAAATGAGGTTTTGTTTTTTGTTTTTTCCCCTCATATAGTGATGATGTTGGAGCACATAAGAAATTACTCCGCACTTAATCCTTTTTTTTTTCCCTTCTTCTTCTTCTCAGTAATTGGGTGAAAGTGATTGGACATGTGAACCCTTCACAAGTCGATTTCTACCTATGTGCTACTGTTACGGGTCTATAAATCACAGAATGGGGTTAGGTCCTTAATTGAAGAAATGCTCATGCAATAAAAAGTCAGTCTGCAGGTCAGGTTAAATATTGGCACCCAGAGACAAAAAATTAGCTGTTAGGCTTCACACAAATGTAAATGATTTTAATAAGATGCCCCCCCCCCCCCCCCCCCCGCCCCCCAAATGCTTATGATTGAGATCTCTGGAACCATTTTTAAAATCCAAATGTTTTTTTTTCCTTGCCTGTAGTCATTTTAGCAAGCTGTCTTTTATTTCTGTAGTTTTAAAATGTCTTTAGTTGAATGCTTTTAATCATGTAACGCACAGTGAGTTACCTTGTGTGTATAAATGCTGTCTATAAATAAAGCGATGTCTTATGTGATATTGTCTCATGTAAAACTGCAGTTCTGCTTACCTTTTGGCTTTTGCATTAAATTGCTTCATCCGTGGTTCTTGGGCTGTAAGTTCCTGAGCAAAACAGGTCATGCCATTGCCTGAGAAAATTCATTTGGGAGTGGTCCTTATGTTAACCATGTCTATTGTGACCTCACAATCCAATCCAAGTTCCAAAATCCCATCTGCACCAACAGTCCGGTAGGTGGCAGTAATGTGCCTGAAGGCTGGTTACCAACCGCCGTTTAAACAAGAAGAAAAAAAAACAAGCAGACGGAAAGAAGTTAGCGTTTTGACTGTGTCATTTATTTCCTTGGTATTTATTTATTGTACGCACATTTCTTTGGCGCAAACGAGTTTTTTTGGTTTGTTTTCTTCGTAGTCGCAGGGGCTCGCTTTACTTCAGTTTCAGACTTCACGAGCTGCTGACTTAGCTTAGCTTGTTGACTACGAACAAAGAGAGGCCGACGTTTGCAACACAGCACTTCGCAAAGAAGAAAGAGATTGTTGTGATTATCGTGTGAAAATGTGCACAAAAAGTGTAAAAGATGAGTACGAGGAAGAACTTTGCCGAACAAAAGGGGAGAACGAGCGACAATGTCAACTCCTGGACGCTGTTTTCGAGAAACCTCAAGATGGTGTGAACAGAGAAGGTTTGATCACTTCTCACTTGCAAATGTTTGGTCCCTCTGTATCCAAGTATCAACAGGTGTAGTTTCACACTAAAGTTTCAATTTCATTCATTTATTCAACTCTTTGGAGGAAAAAAAAATCCTCAGGGCAAGCCTTTTTTTCCCCCAATTATGTTGACTACCCAGGATAGAAACAAAATAATAAAGCACACATGATTAAAAACGGATTCAAAAGAAAAAAAAATTGCCCACAATATAGAATGGTGCATGAGTTTAACAAAATGTACAATGGCTTGTCTCAAGATTTTGTACTTGTCACTAAAAAAAAAATTAAAAAAATCAAGTAATACAGAAATAGGATTTTTAGATTAACCCATGGTTGAAAAGAAAGGAACACAATACACACTGAAGAATGAAACAAGATTGACTGCCTTGTCCAAACCATGTACTCTGTGTTTGTTGTTTGTGTTTGTCTTGTTGTGTCCTGCAGATGTCAGTAAAAAAGATTATCATTCTGAGCAGCATGAGCGCTCCACGGTGGAGCAGCAGGGGCTGGAACCCTCCCACATCAAAGAGGAAGAGGAGGAGGAGGATATCACGACGGTGCCATTTATTCGTATCATCGTGAAGAGTGAAGATGAAGAAAGTGATGGAGAACACTGTGGGGGATCCCAAGCAGAGAGTGACAACACATCTCCTGGCACTGATGATGACGAACACTCTAAAGGTGATGCATCGTCTCGTCCTGACAACAAACGCTGGAAATGTTCTCAGTGTGAAAAAGCCTTTGGCAACAACTCCGCTTTGAAAATGCACATGAGAACACACACAGCAGAGAAACCCTTTTCATGCTCAGTTTGTGGTAAGGAATTCTCTCAAAAGGGAAATTTGATAAGACACACAAGAACACACACGAGACCTGCCACACTGAAAAAACAATGCTCAGTTTGTGGTATGAGATTCCGTCAAAATTCACACTTGAAGAAGCACATGAGATCACACACGGGTGGGAATTCATTTTCCTGCTCATTGTGTGGAAAGGAATTCTCTCGGAAGTCGGTTTTGACAACACACACAAGAACACACACTGGTGAAAAACCATTTTCGTGTTCAGCGTGCAACAAAAGTTTTAGTAGTCGTTCATCGTTTATCCGACACAAAAAAACGCACACTGGTGAGAAACCGTTCGCCTGCTCACTTTGCGGTAAACAATTCTCTCAAAAGGGAAATTTGGTAAGACACACCAGAAACCACACTGAACAAACCACATTGAATCCACTCTGTTCAGCGTCTGGAATGATAGAGAGTCAAAATACGCAATTGGAAACACATCTGAGAAAACACACAGGCAAAAAAATCATTTCCTGTAAAATGTGTGGTAAAAAATTCTCTCATAAGTCCGTTTTGACAATACACGCACGAACACACACGGAAGAAAAAACATTTACATGTTCAGTCTGCAACAAAAACTTCAGCGGCCGTTCGTCGTTTGTTCGACACAAAAGAACACACACTGGCGAGAAACCTTTTCCTTGCTTAGTGTGCGGTAAAAGATTTGGCGAAAAGGCACATTTTATAGTACACACAAGAATCCACACTGGTGAAAAACCGTTTTCTTGCCCAGTGTGTAATAAACGTTTTAGTGCTTTTTCAACATTTTCCCGACACAAAAGAACACACACTGGTGACAAGCCTTTTACCTGCTCCGTGTGTGGTAAAAGGTTCGCTTTGAAGACTTATTTTATGGTACACACAAGAACACACACAGGGGAAAAACCTTTTTCTTGTTCAGTCTGTAACAAACGTTTCAGTGGTCGTTCATCATTTGTCCGACACCAAAGAACGCACACTGGAGAGAAACCTTTTACATGCCCTGTGTGCGGTAAAAGCTTTGCTGGAAAGAAATATTTTATGATCCACACGAGCGCACACGCTGGTGAAAAACCTTTTAGCTGTTCAGTGTGTAACAAAAGTTTTAGTGTTCAGTCCTCGTTTGTTCGCCACCAAAAAACACACACGGACGACAGGCCGTATTCGTGCTTGGTGTGCGGTATGAGGTTAACTTGTCGCTCACATTTAGATAGACATATGACAACACACACTGGTGAGAAAATGTTTAGCTGCAGTGTGTGTGACAGAAAATTCTCTCGCAAAGACAATCTGAAGATACACAAGTGTGCTGGTAAGAAATAAAGCTGCAGATGGGAAGACAATATAAGCACTTTTAATTAGTTGATGTGACAACAGATATCAGTAAGTAGTGTTGATGGTGTGTCAGA
The DNA here is from genome assembly GCF_051991245.1 of Festucalex cinctus. Lineage (NCBI taxonomy): Eukaryota > Metazoa > Chordata > Actinopteri > Syngnathiformes > Syngnathidae > Festucalex > Festucalex cinctus. The sequence continues at coordinate 20,518,811 of NC_135414.1, read as the reverse complement.
CTTTCTAAAGAACTCTTTCAGTAGTGTTGGGACTTGACCTTTGTTATTGACGGAGCTTCACTTTCTGTTTCAGTGCATTGACAGCTGTGCTTTATTCAAATTGTCTGTTGTTGGAATTTATACAATAGAGAAATAAAGCAAAAACAGAATTTTGTCCTTCGCTGTCTTTGTCATTTTTGTGTTTTGATGTAGGCACACTTCACACTGGATTCAACTTCCCAAATAAAGCAAAGAGAAACTCGACCCGTTTTGATCCTGGCTGTCTCGCTGGCGCTGCTCAAACTAGGATTGTACTAGCTGTAAATGACTGCTGGGAAAATGGCAACATAATCACTCAATTCTGCCAAAATGTTTTGGGGGTTTTTTCTCTTTGTAGTTAATTGACTACAACTTCAAAGATTTGTGAATCATCCTATTTTGATTTAATTTACAGTTTTTCACAACATTCCAACTTCTTTGGAAGTGTGCTGTATCAGGGACATTGGCAATTTAATCATGACTTAAGTTGTCCAATACCATACACATACACAATACAAGCAAATTTTTTTTTAAACAGAATAGAATACAGAATACACGCCAAGCTTCACTTATTTGTGGTCATTTACGCGTGTAATGCCACTCCACACCTGACAGAGGCAGTAATGGACAGTCGTAATTTTTTTTTCTGCCGGAAGATTACAAAAAAAAAAAGACGTGTGCAGCGTTGTTGCAACCGTAATAGTTTATTATAAATATATCTATCGTAAAACAGAATGAAATTGTTTGTGGCGGAATAAACTCGTCTCGGTACATTTGTGAAGCTTCTCCAGCTAGCTTAGCCTTAACTAGCTAGGAACAGTGAGACGCGGAAGTTAGCATCGTCTCGATAAGAGGAGATCAAGTGTGAGTGAAAATTGTTGTGATTATCGTGTGAAAATGTGTAAAATCGAAATCTTGAGAGCGTTGCTAAATCAACGTCTAAGTGCGGCCGTCGAAGAAATATTTGTAGTGTTTGAGAGAACGATAGCAGAGTACGAGGAGGAACTTTGCCGAACAAAAGAGGAGAACGAGAGACAACGTCAGCTGCTGGACGCTGTTTTCAAGCCTCAGGTTGAGTTCCATAATACAGGTTTGTTCTCTTCTACTTCAACTACTATTTGCGTTCTAAACAATATCTCAGTGTATTATGTAAATGCCGAGAAGCATCCACGTGTTATTATGCAGCTAAATTATTTTTTAATAATTTTTCTTCATGCCCTAAAACAAATGCACTGACTTTTACATTTTTGCAACCTTTATTACTATATAGGCCGCATTCATCGCATTCAACCATTTTAACCAATTACACTATACTTGATTATATTTACCATTATAAAAATCAAGCAGAAAAATAAAAAGTTGATATTGACTGAGGGAAGCTAGACTTGACTACACCATGTGTCTTTGTCATCCTGCAGATATCAGTGAAGATGATCTTCATCCTAAGCAGAAAGAATGGAACTTCAGGATAGATCAACAGGAGCCAGAGCTCCTCCATGTTAAAGAGGAAGAGCCCCTTTCTATCAAAGAGGAAGAGGCTGATGTCACCAACTTTCCATTGACTGGCATCCTTGTGAACAATGAAAATGATGACAATGGGCATTGGTCACAGCTTGGTCCCAATCAAAATATTGGGGATAGAGCGGCGAAGCCTCAAAGCAGCTCAAGTCAACGCGTGACAACAAAAGGTGGAGGATCACAAGTAGACAGCCTCTTAGCTCCACTGTCAGATAGCGACAACACAACATCACACTCTCCTGACACTGATCATGATGAACACTCAAAAGGTGATATGACATGTCACATCGATGACACGCACATTAAATGCTCACAGTGTGAAAAAACTTTCATCAACACAGCCACTCTTAAAAGACACATGATGATTCACAAAGGAGAGAAAACATTCAATTGTTCATTTTGTGGTAAAAGATTCAATCAAAAGGTACATTTGATAAAACACACGAGAACACACACAGGCGAGAAACCTTTTCCCTGCACAGTTTGTGGGATGAGACTAAGCCAAAAAGAATATTTGAAAGTGCACATGAGAACACACACTGGTGAAAAACCATTTTCCTGTTCGGTGTGTGGGAAAAAGTTCTCTCAGAAAGCATTTTTAAAGGTACACACAAGGACACATACGGGTGAAAAACCATTTTCTTGTTTAATTTGTAACAAAAGTTTTAGTGCTTATTCAACTTGTACTCGCCACCAACGAACACACACGGGTGACAAAGTGTTCAGTTGTAGTGTATGCGATAAGAAATTCACTCGGAAGGACAACCTTAACAAACACAAGTGTAGTGGTAAGAAATGAAGTTACAAACAAACTTAATGAACTTTTAACGGTGTGTTTTAAATCAATCCCTGTCCAAGTAGGGACCAAACATGGTTACTAGAAAAGTACTGTAATGTGTTCCATGGTGTGCTGTGGAGCTACAGAAAAAACGGCAGACAGAGACGGGTGCATCCTTTGTATTTATTTAGGAAAATATACTCCGCTAAATCAATATGAGGTTGTGATAATTGTTCAATATGTATTATGGAGGCCGAACCCGCTGACATTGATCCCATATGTTGTAATTAAGTGTCACATTTTTTATTTGACTCATGAGTGAACTTATAGTTGCACCTTGAGATACGAGTGCAATGGATGCAAGGCGTTCTGCTGTTTTGTTTTTTTGTTTGTTTGTTTTTTGCGTTGTGAGCAAAAAAATGTTCAGGTTAATAGGCATTGGAAAAAAACTAAACAAAGGCATATTCTTTAGCCTCTATGAATGTCTTTATGTATATGTTTTTTGAAGCTCTTCTCCAAGAACTCTTTCAATAAGTAATGTGTTGGAGCTGTTTTATTGTTCTACATAAAGTGTCAGTTGCATTAAACCATGTGGATGTGTGGAAAGTCTCAATATGATTTAACCACTTCGAGAACTATTTTTATGGGTCAGAATGGAAAGCTATGAAATAAATTCCCACATGACGTGCCTTACCATTCCACACCACTCATATTGATTGCATCCTAATAACTTAGTGTAATGGGAATTGTAACTACAAACTCATGTAATGGCAACTTGTAACACATGTTCTCCAGGTATGAACTGCAACCATGGCTTTACCTTTGTTCCATTCAGGAAGTGAGGATTTACTTGTATATTGCATATCCAAATGGTTATGCAATATCAATTTGGGATATGAAGATATGCAACTTAACGTGCTTGTATTTGGAATGTGGGAACAAGCCTAAGGTAATGTTTTTTGTTTTGCATGCATGCCTGCTAAACCCTTCATGAAGACTCAAAGCTCGAAAGTAGTACTGTTATTTTATATTGGTTCACATTTGTTGGACTGTTTAATATACGTTTTACTAAGTTTCTGTGTTCGTCTTTTTTCATTTAAAAAAAAAAAACCTTTATGTTAATAAAATGTTGAATTGCGCTGTAGTGTTCATTGTTTGGACTGTTCTGGTTGTCTTAAATACGTTTCAAGCGTTTAATAACACCTCCACATCTGGTAGAGGTAGTAAGTGTCTAGTCTGTCGCCCGAAGGAAACATGGGGGGGGGGGGGGGGGGGCGTGGGGGGGGGGGGGGCGTGGGGGGGGGGGCGTGGGGGGTGGGGGGGTGGGGGGGAGGGTGATCTAACGCCACTTAAAAGCCGAATGCTGGTGAACTACGTCACATGTCTTTAGTCATTTTCAACATCTCTTTGATAGTCATGTTTAAACAAAAATATATAATTAAAAATGACGTCGACACGTTTGATCTCTTTGAAGATCAAAGAAGCCTGAGTGATGTGCGTCATCGGCAGCGTCATCGTCTCTACGACAGAACAAGCCTCCTTCAACGCTTTCCTAATAAACTTATTGCATTATTTGACGCACCAACGAGTCTCGACACAGAATGTGCAGCCAGACAGTAGGCGATTACTCCAGTTAAGTTGACTGACTAACAATTCAGTTGATTAATTCGCGCAGTCTCGTTGCACTTCGAAGCTTCTCCAGTTAGCGCATCTTAGCTTAGCTTATCTTGCTAGCTGCGAACAAAGAGACGCGGAAGTGAGCAAGTTGAGTGCAAAGTCTGTGAAAATGTGCAAAGTAGAAATGCTGAAGGCGTTGCTAAATCGGCGACTAAGTGCGGCCGTCGACGAAATTTTTGGACTTTTGGCGAGAACGATAGCAGAGTACGAGGATGAACTTTGTCGGACAAAAGAGGAGAACGAGAGACAACGTCAACTACTGGACGCCGTTTTCAGGCCTCAAGCTGAGACACTTGCAGCAGGTTTGTTTATATCGAGATTTATATTAATTATAATTGCTTCTCAATCCACGTTAAGTGGAACATCCGGGAACTGGGGGTCGACGTTGTCCCCATTAATAATAGTACAAGTAAATCACAACTGAACTGGTGGTAAACGTTCAGAGCCAGCCTAAGCACTGTCAGAAGCACATTTACCCCTTGAATTATAGTATTGTGTTTGAGTCAATACACCCCCAACGGTGTTCTCTTCATTTTTTCATTCTTTCTTTTGGCCAATCAAAAGTAGCACATTGAGAATCAATAGTTATGGTCCATGTAATGTAAATTAAATTGGCATGGGACTGTTTGTTAAACAATTTTTATTTTTAATTCATCTTCCTCGTTGATATAATCATGGTAGTCCTTTGAATGGTTGATAAGTACAAAACTTGTGACATCCAAATTGGACTAAGAAAACAATGTGGTGTTCTCCACACATTGATCCTAATATCGAACGAAAATGGCTGAACTATAAACAGGCATGCTTTGTACTTGGCCCGGAGTTTGACAACTTGGAACAGGGGTGGGCAATTAATTTTTCAAAGGGGCCAAATGAGAATCTATAGTAGTTTTTGAGGACAATTCTAACCTCTTAACCTCAACTGTGTCCGATATTAATTTAATTTACACTGCAAAGGATTAAATTGTCCTGTTTTAATAATGCTACTTGTGTATGTCTGTTATATATTGTTGTAATTAAGATATACATTTTTTTTTGTTTTACACAAATGCAGTCATTAATATTACTTAACAGTATATACTTAAAGCAATCATGTGCATGACCATGAAATAATTATGTTACCTTAACTGAGCAAGGCTGAACTTCACTAATTATGTGTCTTCTTGTGTCCTGCAGATGTCAGTGAGGAAGACCTTCACCCTGAGCAACAAGAGTGGGGCTCCAGGGTGGACCAGCAGGATCCAGAGGTCGTGCATGTTAAAGAGGAAGAGGAGGAGGCCGACATCGCCGAGTTGCCATTGACTTGTGTTCCTTTCAAGAGTGAGGATGATGAGCAGCAGTCACAGCTTCTTCACCATCAAAGTGAGCAGAGCAGATGGATGCAGCCACCAAGCAGTAGCTCAAGTCAACGTGTAACAACAGAAGGTGATGGAGACCACCGTGGAGAATCCCAAGCAGACAGCCTGTTAGCTCCACTATCAGATGGGGGCAATAAAACATCACACACTAAAGGTGATACGGCATGGCACACTAACAACACAAAGTTCAAGTGCTCTCAATGTGACAAAACATTTGGTACCAAGTATACTTTGGCAAGGCACATGAAAAGTCACACAGCCGGCAAAGAATACTGGAAATGCTCTCAATGTGGGAGAACCCTTGGCGACAGGAGGAATCTGAGAAGGCACATGATGGTTCACACAGGAGAGAAGCCATTCATGTGCTCAGTTTGCGGGAAAAGATTCTCTCAGAAGGCCAACTTGATAACGCACACAAGAACGCACACTGGCGAGAAACCGTTTTCATGCTCACTCTGCAGCAAACGCTTTGGTGATCGTTCTGCTTTGATTCAACACAGGAAAACGCACAACGGGGGCAAACGTTTTGCATGCGCGGTGTACACCCCAAGTTTTAATGTTCATTCAAATCTGGGACAACACGTGAGAACACACACTGGGAAGAAACCATCTGCTTAGTTTGTGGACAAGATTCACTCAAAGCTGCACTTTGATAAGGTATACTACATATCTGGTCAAACTCATGCAACAGGGTAACATGATTACAGTTTACAGTTGTATTAGTTTACCAAAACGATGAAAAAATATCAACTTGTAAATGATGTATGCATATAAATGTAGTGTCTAAGGGATGCCATGAATGCTCGTCATTGTCGTATGTACATGACTATACTTGTCAAACCACGGTAAAGTTTGCGTACATAAAGTTTTGAAAATGTCTCAGTATCAGCTCAGCTATGTTTTTATAGAATGCTATTTTCTCTATTAAAAACAGAATAAAAATGGGTTAAATTAATAGAACCTCAATTCCATAGGAACAAGTGCATATTGTGAAATTGACTCTCTACATGTGTTTTTAGTGCTACACTGTTCAAATATACAGTAAAGATGCAATCAAATTCAGCAAAGGCACAACTATCAAATGTGTGTTATACCATGAACCTCCTTTCAACTCTTCCAGCACACATTTTTTCCCCCTCTTGTGAAAATAGATTCACCACTTGATTACTCCGACACTAAAAATGGGCACACTTACATCTTTCTGATGTGTCTGCTAGATGGAAATCTCGCCACACAACTTTTTCTTGCGTACTTGTGTTAATGAAACGAACATTTTATTCTAATAGTACTCATTTATCATAATTGTATTTAGTCTAGAATTAAACATTTTCTATCCATTCGTTTGATGACTATACAGTACAGTAGAGTGAATCTCTGGACACTTGTCAGCCTCATATTCATTTTCTAGTACAGTACTGCTAGCAAAAATATAAATAGTCAACCACGCAAAGTTGCAAACGTTTTGTAAAGTACTGGTAAGGGGATGGTCTGTAAACAAGGTCTACCATGACTCATTTTGTAGTAGGCCTAATTGAACGCAAAGTAGAAGAAATAGGTCAAGTGGGGAATGACATTTCCACACCTGCAGGAGGCACTAACGCACTATAATTAACAAACGGTCTAGTCTGCAGGAATTGCACGTAGTTTGTCCAAATAGAAATGCCGTAGAATTCCCCTTTCGCTGGTTTACTTCCGGTTACGGTATTTTATATGTCTTACCATACGCGCTTCACTAGTAATCATTCTTCAATGTACGGAAGCTTCGACACAGAGCGCCTCGTCGTTACTTAACAGGAGTAAAATAGCTTTAATTAAATTATCGTATCCGATCCAATCAATTCTTCTTGTTGGATTTTATAATATCTCCAACTCCATTGAGTTAGCTTAGCTTGCTAGCATCTATCAAAGAGAGGCGTTTGTTCAGTTATCAACACACCACTGCGTAGAGTTTGCGTGTGAGTATATGTTGTTAATATCGTGTGGAAATGTGTAAAGTCGAAATGCTGAGAGCGATGCTGAATGCACGTCTGAGTGCGGCCGTCGAAGAAATATTTGGAGTTCTTGCAAGGACGATCGCAGAGTACGAGGAGGAACTTTGTCGGACAAAAGAGGAGAACGAGCGACAACGTCAACTACTGGACGCTCTTTTCAGGCCTCAAGATGAACCACACAGAGCGGGTTTGTCATCTTCATCGTTTTCAACGCATTTAAATTTGGTTTCACACGCCTGTGAACGCGGTTGTCGTATTGGATGCCTACTCAATTGTTTTGTTCTGATGCTTATCGATTTTTGAATTATTGATTTGATAGCCCAAATCTGCCTAATTACGAAGGCATTTCCTGTGCACTGACCTCTTCCGGTCAGCCTACAGATGTTCAATGTGATTCAGGTCTGGACTCTGGCTGCTGGCTCAAAACCTTAACTTGGAAAGACATTCGTTTGTTGATTTGGATGTGTGTTTTGTGTTAGTGTCATAATGAACGATTAAGTTCCTCAAGATCTTTACCTTTCTAACAAACCTGGAGGTTTTGTGCTAATACTAATGACTGACTGACATTAATTGGTGTCAGGTGTCGGTTGACTCCCTTTTCACATGTGTGAATGACATCCTCATGGTTGTGCGCAAAGCTGAAAAACAAACCGCAATATCTTTTTTTTTTACGGCCCTCTCCATTTTTTTTTTTTAATCGGAGTTGTACAGGTGGTAGATCACATTCGTGGTGGTAAAGATTTTAGAAATTATTTGTCTCATCTTTTATATTGCAAAAACAGGGGCATGTAGACTTTAAAAAAATAAAATAAATAATAAATATATATATATATATATATATATATATATATATATATGTATGTATATATAGATATATGTATGTATATGTATGTATGTATATATATGTATAGATATAGATATTTACAATGCATTTTGTGAATTGTCTCCACCATTGACACAATCATTGTGATTGGGTTCAATGGGGGAAATGCAAATGAATATGTCAATGTACATTTTCAAAGACAACCTTGTGTATGAAATGTTTTGGAGAAATGTTACTTTCGTAACAATATTTATTTTTGTGTCCCGCAGACGTCAGTGAAGAAAATCTTCCACTTGAGCAGCAGGAGTGGAACTTCAGGGTGGAACAGCAGGAGGCAGAGCCTTCCCAACATCAAGGGGAAGAGGAGGAGAGGGCACGGGCAGACCCCTTCCTAATGAAACAGGAAGAGGAGCGAGAGCATCGTCAATTGCTGGGGTTGCCATTTTCTCGTGTCATTGTGAAGAGTGAATATGATGAAGACAAAAGTCAGAGTGGTGAGAATAGAGCAGCGGAGCCTCTAAGCATCTCAAGTCAACATTTGACAGCAGCAGGTGATGGAGGCCGCTGTGGAGGATCACAAGCAGACAGCCACTTGGCTCTACTATCACACTCTCACTCTCCTGACTCTGATGATGAAAACTCAAAAACTGGTATGACGTGTCACACTGGCAAAACACACTGGAAATGTTCTCAATGTCACAAAAACTTTGGTAACAAATCTAGTTTGAGAGTGCACATGAGGATACACGCTGGAGATAGACGATTCATGTGCTCAGTTTGTGGTAAAAGATTCTCTCAGAAGGCACATTTAATAACACACACCAGAATTCACACTGGAGACAAGCCCTATTCCTGCTCCACCTGCAAGAAAAGTTTCATCGACCATTCAGCGCTGGTTAAACACACAAGGACACACACTGGAGAGAAACCTTTTGCATGTTCAGTCTGCAACGTAACTTTCAGTGATCGCTCCAATTTGGGTAAACACATGAGAAGACACACAGGGGAGAAACCTTTTGCCTGCTCACTTTGTGGTAAAACATTCTCTATAAGGGGACATTTAACGACACACACAAGAACACACACCGGAGAGAAACCTTTCATGTGTGCCATCTGCAAATTAAATTTCAGTGATCGCTCGGGATTAGTTCAGCACATGCGAACGCACGCTGGAGCAAAATGCTTCTCCTGCTCAATTTGTGGTAAAGAATTTTCTCAAAGGGGTCCTTTCACAAAACACATAGAAATACACTCTGGTGAGAAACCATTCAGTTGCGATGTGTGATTATATGATAAATGCTATCTTAATAGCTTTGATTACATTGTGAATAACCTTTAACTTTGTGTTGTAGGATGTAAACGTGTATATGTGATCCTAATAAAAATCAAGTTTGTAACCAGTGACCATTCAGTGTCATTAGCTGCTGTTGTTTTGGTTAGCAATAGAGTGGGCTCAACCAAGTTATCCCTTTAACATCTGTGTGTGAAGGAGAAGGAAATAGGGACAGAGCCCTGCCACAAATAGTGCAACTAAGTGATCTACCCTAAAAGTGTTCAGAATTGCCTACATTAATATTAATAAATATACCACAAACTATGATCCCCGGACATTTAAATATCATGTCAAACTTATGTTGTAGCATTATAACCTTGTCAGCAAGCTCAACTTTTGCCGTATTTAACAGCATTATGCTTGAAAATAAATGGCTTCCAATTATTTGGAAGGAAGAAATGCAGTGTCAAGTATGTGTGTATACTGTAGGGAGGTCTTTTAGATATATGAAGTGAGTCATGATAAATATACACACACATATATATATATATAAAATTGTAATCTTACATGAATAAATGTACATAAAAAGCATTTTTACAGAATAAAGTTGTAATATGATTAGAAAGAATAAGTCTCTTTAAACTTTGTCTTTTGAAGTCGTTTTAGCCAGAGAATTTCAAGAATACAACTACAAGTACATTTGAAGGAAAATACAGTCTTATAGTTTGTCCTTGTAAGGTCCAACCAGTTTATTGCATTTTATCATTCTTTTGACTTTAGTCACTTTTGCTTCTTAAATGTCTGCTACAACAAAACCCACAACTTGTTTTGGACACAATTGTATCTGACAGGCACAGCAGTACTGATGTAGCGCCTGTGAGAGAAGAATTAAATTGAATAATTCATCAACATATGAGCGGTGTTTTCCTCACTCCTGAACCTGAGCACTTTTGTGAAAAGTAACATGGCAAGCTGAAGATTGACTTTGACATTAATATTTCTTACTGATGTCATGCAGTAGTTAGGCTAACACTGTTACAATTATAACCAAAAGTGAGGAAACATACTGCAACAGTAACACTCCCACCCTTTTTTTTTTTTTTTTTTTCCTCTGTGAACCGCAAACGCTATCAGGCAGATGTGGTAACATAAAGACAATATCACAATACCATGGCATTAAAATTTCCACGACATCATGTGACATTTAAAGCGACACATTGGTTAAAAATGCAAGGTTGTATTCCATTTGTGTTGTTCCAGCATCCCCTGGTGGTTATTGTATTAGTGCAGTGTAATTTTAATGAGGAACGTTTTGGCCACTGTGGTGGTGATGCCATAAATCAGTCAACCCTCTATTGCAAACTATAGAGGGATGATGTTATGTGGCCTGTGACTAAAATGCATGAAACACTGGTCTAAGACCTTCAAAGCAAAATGACTACTCCTACTACTAGCTAGATTGTAAATCAGAGTACAGTAGTTTTACTAGTGAAATAATTTTCTATAATCCACAAATAATCTCAGCCTTAACATGAAAATGTTTATTTTCAAATATTTTTTCTTAACATAAACCTGATAATTAAAGTCTTCATGACAGACAACCACAACTACCATGCATGTTCTTTCAGTGTTTAATACAAGCAAAAGTCACATTTTCCAAAGTCTTTCAAGTCCTGCACTTTCATTATGACAATTATGTCTTGTCAGGGAATGTGTCATTGCACACACTTCAACTCAACACTTTCTCTCGTGTGTTTTCTTGTGTCGAGCATATGACGAATGCGACCCAAAGCTTTTATGACAGACTAAGCAAGAAAAAGGTTTCTCGTCAGTGTGCGTTCTTGAGTGAGTTTTCAAACTTTCGTTTTGTGTGTATCTTTTACCGCACACCGAACATCTAAAAGGTTTTTCTCCGGTGTGTGTCCTCATGTGTTTAATCAATGCCGTGCGATCAGTAAAACTTTTGTTGCATGTGGAGCAGGAATGTGGTTTTTCTCCAGTGTGTGTCCTTGTGTGCACTGTTAAACTTCCCTTGTAAGGGAATCTTTTCCCACAGACTGAACACACGAATGGTTTCTCTCCCGTGTGACTTCTCATGTGTTGCATCAGAACACTGCTATAGTGAAATGCTTTATCACATTGAGAACATTTCAAGTGTTTTTTGTCTGTGTGACCTGTCACATCACCTCTAGAATGTTCCTCCTCATCAATGTCAGGAGAGTGTAATGTTGTATCTTCAGTATCTGATAGTGGAGCTAAGAGGCTGTCAGCCTGTAATTGTCCACAGTGCTCCCCATCAACTTCTTCTGCCTCGTCATCAACCTTCAAAGGAACACCAGTCAATGGCAACTGGATGATGTCATCCTCTTCCTCTTTAATGCGGGGATGCTCGGGTTCCTGTGATCCTACCTTGGAGATCCACTCCTGTTGCTCAGCGGGAAGATAGTCTTTACTGGAACTTTCTGCAAGACACACGAAGACCGACATGGTTTGGAAAAGTCAACCTCAGTAAAGACTGAAACAATAAAAAAAAAAACTTTGAATATGAGAACGAGTAAATGAATGTGCAAGCTTTACACAGGATGGCATAAACTGAGATTAGAAGCCTGAACCACTCGACCGGGTGGCTGACAGTGTCCACTAGTGCACAATATATGCTGCCCGACATTCAACGCGTATGAAACAAGTACTCGTCCTGCTGATTAATTATTTAAAACATTTAAGACACGATTCGAATAATGCACAAACCCTCTCCGTGTAACACAACTTGCGGCTTGCAAACGGCGGCCAGTAACTGACGCTGATGCTCATTCTCCTCTTTTGTCCGACAAAGTTCCTCCTCGTACTCTGCTAACGTTCTTGCAAAAACTCCAATAACTTCTTCAACGGCCGCACGTAGTCGCTGATTCAGCAACGCTCTCAGCATTTCGACTTTACACATTTTCACACTGGAACTCTGTGCTTAGCGGCGTCTTTAATGGTAGGCAGCAAGCTAAATTAGTACACTATGACGAATTTGATCTGATACAAGAAATGTCGATGGAGTCATATCATATACGAGAAGTACGTGAAGAATAACACTGCTACGAAAGCTAATGAAAACGATTTTGGTTTAGCTCTTCTTCTTCTTCACGTGGATTATATATGGAGGTTGACTAACCAACTTTTTGTGTATTACCGCCACCTACCGGACTGGCATGCGAAACAGTCGAAAGGCAGCGTGCTTGACAGCAGGACGAATCAGCCACACAATCAGGGAAAAAAAGGAAGGAAGAAAACAAAGCCTAATTGAATGATTCGACACACGCTCCGAAACCACGACGTTGTACGTACTGGAGTAAAATCATCAGTTCCATCTCCGTGCCACAGATAAACTCATCTCGGTTTACTTGCAGCATCTCCAGCTAGCTTAGCTTCAAGCTTAGCTTGCATGCGAGCAAAAGAAAAGAGACGCACAAGTACGACCAGTAACGATTGTGAAAATGTGCAAAGTTGAAATGTTGAGAGCCTTATTGAGTCAACGACTAAATGCAGCCGTTGAAGAAATATGTGTAGTGTTTGAAAGGACGATAGAAGAGTACGAGGAGGAACTTCGTCGGACCAAAGAAGAGAACGAGCGACAACGTCATCTGCTGGACGCTCTCAACACGACTCAAGTTGAATTACACGGACCAGGTTTGTTGATAGACAGATACACTTATTGCCTATTTTCAAAAATACGAATTTATTCTCATAACAGTATGCCCTTTTTATTTTAGTCTTTTATTTTTTTTTAAGATGCCTTTATACAAAAAGGAATTGTGTTTTTAAAACAAAGTTTAACTTTATTCCTGTAAGTACTGTATATGCATTGTGTACTTAAAGAAAAAGAAAAATACCTTTTGCAGATATTTCAGATTTACATGATGACACGTCACAAACTTATCAGAGCATTTGGCTCATAAATAATGTAGGGTGGGGTAATTTATATGTTTATCAAGTACGCCAGGTCTAAAAAACAAAAAAACAAAAACAAAACATAAATGATCAATTTTAATTGGTTTCGCAAACAATCAGTAATGGAACTTTACCACAGTAGGAAGCTACATGTGATCGGATAACAGTGTCTTTGCGTGCAGCCTGTGTGGCATTTTCAAGGTTATTCTTGTATGCTGCGTTCCTTGTGAGTGTAAGCAATTGCATGTTTGTGATCACGAGGCAGCTTGTGTTTAGCGTAAGCGTGACAGCAACTGCTGCGTTTGTCAAAAGACCTTGTGTGCTGAATTCAAGCTGTGAGCCAGACCAAGTCTTCTGAGAAAGCCCAGGCCTTTGATGTGAATTTCACATTAAAGATGAGCAAGGTCAGAAATAGCAAAGTTCCTGTACCTTTTGCTCCTAATTGCAGCTCTACTTCTGAATAAATGACTTGTTTTAGAGCAGAGATGTAATTACAATCGATTTAGCATTAGCATCCAGGATCTTTTGCTTCTATGTGCATATCTACATCCGAATAGATGACTTGTTTTGGAGAACTAGACATCTAATTATCTGATTGCGGTAAGCAGCGTTGCTGTGTGAAAGCACATGTGCACAGTTTCCTGCTTTCCTGGGTTAAAACCTTGTGTGTGTTTTTTTTAGATTAAGTTGTGTTTGTGTTCTGCAGACATCAGTGAAGAAGATGTTCCCCCTGAGCAGCAGGAGTGGAGCCCCAGGATGGAGCAGCAGGAGCCAGATCCACCCCATGTTAAAGAGGAAGAGGAGGGGGATCATCTTAAACTGCGGGAGTCGGCAGTGATCCGTGTCATTGTGAAGAGCGACGATGAAGAAGAAGCTGATTGTGGAGGATCGCAAGCAGGCAGCCTTTTGGCTCCACTGTCAGATACCGACGACCCAAAGTCACACTCTCCCGACACAGATTTGACCTGCCACAGTGATAAGAAACGCTTCAAATGCTCACATTGTGACAAAACATTTGGTAGCAATTATTCTCTGAAAAGACACATGCGAAACCACTCCGACAACGAGCACTTTAAATGCTCCAAATGCGGCAAAGCTTGCGTTGACAAATACATTTTGAAAGTGCACATGAGAACGCACACTGGCGAGAAACCTTTCGTCTGCTCAGTTTGCGGGAAAGGGTTCGCCCAAAAGGAAAACTTGATTACACACATCAGAACACACACGGGAGAGAAACCCTTTACGTGCTCACTTTGCAGTCGAGGATTTACTGAGAGGTCGGCATTGACTCAACACATGAGAATACACACGGGTGAGAAACCCTTTACGTGCTCCGTGTGCGGCCAGCGCTTCTCAATCAAGTCAAATATGTTGACGCACATGAGAATACACACTGGAGAGAAACCTTTCACCTGCTCGGTGTGCGGCCTTCGATTCACACAAAAGATTACTCTAACATATCACATCAGAACACACAATGGCGAGAAAGGGTTCAGTTGCAGTGCTTGTGATAAGAAATTCTCTCGGAAGGAGAAGCTTATTAAACACAAGTGTGACGGGACTAATGAAACTGCGGAAGTTGAAGTAAACTCAAGATTTTGAGGCTACGTTCACACTGCACAACATGATTGCTGATTCAAAAATTTTGGTTCAATTTGATTGTTTTATGTAGTTTTTATGACTTGTGTTATTGGATTGTTTGTGTAATCTACTGCAGTTATTATTACTATCCTGTAATCTCGCTTCACCCATTAAAGGTTTTTAAAAAAAATCATGATTGTTTGTGCTTTGAATTATTCCGATGAATTAATGACCCATCAACAGTCTCAACAAGGACGACAAGAGGGGCCAAATCGTTCCATTTGAATTTATACAAAACATTTACAGCTAAAAATGTGAAAGGTCAGAGTATCGCCTTCATTTGAAGTGAATTTATGGAACAATAAAAGATCCGGCTACTGTATGCATGCAGACTTTTATGTCATTCCTAAACAAATAATTCCAATTGAAGATCTCTCGTCAGTTGAAGATGTCCGCTTACGTATTCCATTCTGTTAATCAAAAGAGCCGTTTTACAGCCACGTGAGCGCACGATGCGAACAACTCATGACTTTATCAAGATGGCAGTTGTTTTTACACCTTACAGCAGCATTATATTAAAAAAAAAAAAAAAAAAAAAGTCATCATGCTAAAATTGACCGCCTCCTTGAAGACAGCCGAGTCCCCAATCGTGAGTTTCACATGAGGATAATGGATGAAGAGTTCTTAAAGGACGACAACCGCCAAATTGAAGTACTACACTGGACTTCCCAACTTAGACATTTTAATGGCTCTTCTGTCCTTTGTTGGACCATGCCTTATGCAGACTGGATTACTGTCTCATTTTCAGATGCTTTTCATTACCCTTATTCAACATTAGGCCACATGTTTTGTGTAGACAGAAAAACAGCATCTTGGATATTCACTGACACCTTAAATGTTTTGCATGTACGTAGTACTGCTTTGTTGATCTGGCCAAGTAGAACTACTGTATATTGCTTGACACTATGCCCCATCTGTTTGTGGAGAGCTTTGGGAACCGGGGGGTTTGTAATCCAGGACTGTCTTGAAATTTCCATCGGGAAACCATCCAATTTGAAATCTCAAGCTCAGTCACATTCCCATTACAAATACAACCCAACCGTCAAGTACCTTATTGGTGTTACACCACTGGGCTGCATTTCGTTTCTTTCCAACTGTGTTAGTGACAAGCACCTTCCTGAAAATGGTGGGATTTTTAGACAAATTGCTACCAGGTGATTTGGTGCTGGCAAATCGTGGCTTTGACTTGGGGGACAGTGGAGGACTTATGTGTGCCGATGTAAAGCTCCCTTCATCCACAACAGGACAGTTGTTGGATATAAGAGATGAGGTGATCACATGGCCAGAGGCCCATCTCCGATTTCATGTCAAAATGGTGATGGACAATATCCACAAGTCCACAATATTGACAGAAAAAGTACCCACCTGGATAGTGCTAGCTTGTGAAGGTGCTTTATGTAAGCCGTTTCATATGTAAAATACTTTGTTTTTAAATAAAGAGGCATTTTTCTTCTCGTTGTTTCTGTTCTTCACTGCGTCGTGAATAGATTTTAGGCCATGATGTAAAAAAAAGCAAACAAACAAACAAAAAACCTTATGTCACAAGTGTCTAATGCAAGGCCCGGGGCCTGATCGGTCCCACATCACTTTAGATGTCAAATAAGAAAAATAATGTCAAGTTTATCAACAAATTGGGTTTTGTTCTATTTACTGTCTGTACCAAAATTTGTCTACACTTTTAACAGATCTATAAGCATTATTTTCACTGTCACACAATTGCTTTATAACTTAAGTTGAACAATAGTTGTATATTTCAATATAAGCATTTTCCATTAGTTCTGATTGAAATTTGTTCAAAAATATAAATAATAACCAAAAGTAGGGACAATTGTGTCTACGTGATGATTATACATTTACAACTGAGGGAAGACATAACAACGTTTAAACGTTTGAAAGCAAAATTGTTTGGATCGTAACACTAATTTTACTTTTTGTTTAATAAATTTGCTTGATCTCCAAATAGTCTTAGCTTTGAAAAATTATTTAACATGACCTGCTCATCAATGTTATCATAGAATACACAACCACCAAGCATGTTCTTTTCATGTTTAATACATGCAAAAGTCACATTTTCCAACGTATTTAAAGTGCTGCAGCTTCATTGACTGCAACACATTTGTGACTTGATACTTGTGGGGGAATGTGTCATTGCACACAATTCAACTCAACACTTTCTCTCCCCTGTGTGTTTTTTTGTGTCGAGCACGTGATGAATGTGAACTAAAGCTTTTATGACAGACTAAGCAAGAATACGGTTTTTCATCAGTGTGTGTTCTTCTATGTCGGGCAAATGATGAACGCGTAGTAAACCTTTTGTGACAGACTAAGCAAGGAAAAGGTTTCTCACCAGTGTGCGTTCTTGAGTGAGCTTTCAGAGTTTCATTTTGTGTGTATCTTTTACCGCACACCAAACATCTAAAAGGTTTTTCTCCGGTGTGTCTCCTCATGTGTTTAATCAATGCTGAGCGACCAGTAAAACTTTTGTTGCAGATTGAGCAGGAATATGGTTTTTCTCCAGTGTGCGTCCTTGTGTGCGCCGTCAAATTTCCCTTGTGAGCAAATCTTTTGCCACAAACTGAACACACGAACGGTTTCTCTCCTGTGTGAATTCTCATATGTTTCATTAGAGCGCTGCTATAGTGAAATGTTTTCCCACAATGAGAACATTTCCAGCATTTCTTGCTGGTGTGATTTGTCATATCACTCTTAGAGTTTTCGTCATCAGTGTCAGGAGAGTGTGACGTTATGCTGTCACCATCTGATAGCGGAGCTAAGAGACTGTTGGCTTGTATTTGCACACAGTGGTCTCCATCTCCTTCTTCTTCGTCCTCATCATCAATCTTCAAAGGAACACCAGTAAATGGTAACTTGATATCAGCCTTCTCTTCTTCTTTAATGCGGGGAGGCTCGAGCTCTTGCATTTCCACCTTGGAGATTCACTCCTGTTGCTCAGCGGGAAGATAGTCTTTACTGGAACTTTCTGCAGGACACAAGAGGACACACATTATTTGAACCTTGGCTTCAATATACAACAGTAATTAATATGAGAATAAGTTACATTGTGCAAATTTTAGTGTGCTTGAACCACTTGCCTGTGTGGCTGTTGGTAACCACTAGTGCACTATGCTGTCACATGTTAAACGCGTATTAAAAAAATAATAAAACAAAGAAAATCTATTCGTCCTCATGATATAAAGACGCGATCGGATAATGCACAAACCTTCTCTGTGAAACACAACTTGCGGCTTGAAAACAGTGGCCAGTATCCGACGCTGACGTTCATTCTCCTCTTTTGTCCGAGAAAGTTCCTCCTCGTACTCTGCCATCGTTCTTGCAAGAACGCCACATACTTCTTCAACGGCTGCACTTAGCCGCTGATTCAGCAACGATCTCAGCATTTCCACTTGACACATTTTCACACTGGACCTCAGTGCTAAGCGGCGTGTTTGACGGCAGACAGCGACACTATGACGAATTTGGCCGGATACAAAAACAAATGTTAATGGTGTCATATGAGGAAAATATGTGCAGAATAAAGAAAACACGTCTATGAAAACAAATACAACAGATCAAACGCTGTCCTATCTTTTGGAGCTCGTGTCGCATAAACTTTAACTTCCGGTTCATACTGTTCGTAGATTCCAGTGCATTACTGCCCCCTTCAGGAGTGAACGTGTAATACACACTATATCTTCTGGTACAGGTGCCTCTCTTTCAGGAAAACATAAATAGATGAATAAAAATACTGCAGTCAGGGTTTCAAAATCGTTTCATAATTTGGGTCTGGTGCAGTCAAGAAATTTACTTCAATTGGATCATACACTTCTGCAAACTGTCAAAATTTGTACCACTCGCAACTATAACTATGACCTCAAACGTTTTTATTTTTTGTTGCTTAAGAAAAGAAAAAAACACATCTGTGCAATTACTCTTTTCACAATATGATTGACGACCAGGGAACCTTACTTTTTTCCCCATCACACTCGGAATGACGTGTTAAAGGCACGCATGCAACACATGGATACTACAGGATAGACAGTAATTACACTTTGCATTAATTTGTAGTACCAGTACTTACTTTATAATGTCTTTTGTCTGTAACACAGTGTTTTCCTCATAAAAAAAAAAAAAAAAAAAAAGCAAATAGATTTTAAATGACGTCATTTTATTTCAATGGTGAAATTTTATTTGAAATATCAATAAATGGAGTTACAAGCTTGGTCACAAAACAAAAACTTGTCAGCAAAAATACTAATTGTAAATAAGATACACAACATTCTGGTAATCCATCCATTTTCTTGACCACTATTTCCTCACGAGGGTCGTGGGGGGTGCTGGAGCCTATCTCAGCTGGCTTTGGGCAGTAGGCAGGGTACACCCTGGATTGGTTGCCAGGGCACACAAAGAGGAACAACCATCCACACGCACAAGCACACCTAGGGACAATTCGGAGCGCCCAATTAACCTGCTGCCAAGCATTTCTTTGGAATGTGGGAGGAGACCAAAGTGCCTGGAGAAGACCCACGCAGGCGCGGGGAGAACATGCAAGCTCCACCCAGGACGGCCGGAGCCTGGACTCGAACCCGAATCCTCAG
Source organism: Festucalex cinctus (assembly GCF_051991245.1). NCBI lineage: Eukaryota > Metazoa > Chordata > Actinopteri > Syngnathiformes > Syngnathidae > Festucalex > Festucalex cinctus. The sequence continues at coordinate 20,499,203 of NC_135414.1, read as the reverse complement.
AACTGTGAGGCAGACGTGCTAACCACTCTTCCATCATGTCGCCCATTCTAGTAATAATAACAGTGAATTCTTCAATATTAAATGATATTGAGTGCTGTCACTGGTTGACCAAAACATCCATGTTTGTCAAGCTGATACTTATGCGAGAATTTCTCATCACAGACGTTGCAACTGTACACTTTCTCACCAGTGTGTGTTCTCATGTGCCGAACCAATTTTGAACGTTCACTGAAACTGTAAGGACACATAGAGCAGGGAAAGGGTTTCTCCCCGGTATGTGTTCTTGTGTGTGTGTTTAATTGTGCCTTCTGAGCGAATGTTTTACCGCAAACCGAGCAGGCAAAAGGTCTCTCCCCAGTGTGTGTTCTCATGTGTTTTATTAAGTTATTCTTCTGCGTTAATTTAAGACCACATACTAAGCAGGAAAAAGGTTTCTCACCAGTGTGTGTTCTAGTGTGCCGTCTTAAATGTCCCTTTGTAGAGAATGTCTGACCACAAACTGAGCAGGCAAAAGGTTTTTCCCCAGTGTGCGTTCTTGTGTGACTTACTAAACTTTTTTTGATCGAGAAGCTTTTACCACAAACTGAGCAGGAAAAAGGTTTCTCCCCAGTGTGTGTTCTCATGTGAATTTTTAAATTTGACTTTTGAGTCAGTGTAAGACCGCAGACTGAGCAGGCAAAAGGTTTCTCCCCAGTGTGTGTTTTCACGTGTGTTCCCAAATATCCTTTCTGAGTGAATCTTTTACCACAAACTGAACAGGCAAAAGGCTTCTCCCCAGTGTGTGTTTTTGTGTGTGTTATCAGCTTTCCTTTATGAGGGAAAGTTTTCCCACAAAACGAGCAGGAAAAAGGTTTCTCTCCAGTGTGTGTTCTAGTGTGCACTTTCAAAGTATACTTTGTGCCAAATGTTTTGCCACATTGAGAGCACTTCAAGCATTTGTTGTTCGCGTGCCACGTCATATCACCTTTTGGGTGTTGTTCATAATCATAATCGTCATCATCATCATTAGTGTCTGGTGTTGTGTCACCTCTATCTGATAATGGAACTGAGAGGCTGTCTGCTTGTGATTCTCCACAACGCTTTCCATCATTTTCTTCATCACCCTCAATCTTCACAATGACACACGAGAAAGGCAACTTGTCCTCAGCCTCCTCCTCTTTAATGCACAGAGGCACTGGTTCCTCTTCCTCTTTGATATGATAGGGCTCCTGTTCATGATGAAGATCTTCACAAAAGGACAGACACAAATTGCTTGTCAAACTTGGCTAAGGCATTTCTTGTTGTGCATTTGCATGATTTTGTCGCATTTGTTTCATGAAGTTGTCTTAATTTAATTCCGATGGTCGATTTTGCTCTTTTTATAGTATTTGTCTTGGCTGCATTGCTAATATTACATAGGTGAGGCATGTCAGAAAATTGCGAGACTATATTTTAAACCCAAACTAGCGTTAATGTTGCGGTGGCTCTAAACCTTAAAACAATTTCCATTTCAACACAAGCCATAGCAATGCATGCATACAGAACATTAAAGGTGTGATGATGAATCGATAATGTGATTGTAAAATTCATAGACAAATATTTCGATAACTTATTTATCATTTAGAGAACTAGAAGAAAAGAATAGGGGCAACAAACCTCTGTGTGTGTACGTTACAACTTCAGGCTTCTTGAAAACGGCGTCCAATCGTTGATGTTGGTTCTCGATGTCCTCTTTCTTTCCACAAAGTTCCTCCTCGTACTCTTCTTTCACACTTTTTGTACACATTTTCACACGATAAGCACCATACTTTTCACTTAGACTCGATCTCTGCTTTGCGTTCTGTTGTTAACAAACGCCTCTTTTTGTTTACAGCTAGGAAGCTAAGCTAAGCTAGTAACGCTTAGGTTATTGTAGAAGCCTTAAAATGCATCGAGGCGAGTTTATACGGCAACGAAGTCTTGAGTAATGACGTTTAAGTCCAGTAAAATAATGTCGTACTGTGTCGGCGCTTGCAGTATAAATTCAGAAAGAATTGTTTAGTGCAGCCATAGACGAGACGTGTACGTTTTGACTACGTCACAGTGACGTAGCCCGCTCATTATTGGATGAAGCGCTTCAACGTGCCGCACTCATTGGTTGGCTGCTCTGAAGTCTTTTGTATTTGTGTGTCGAAATGTTGGTTACGATTGCTCTGCTTAAAAACAACAAAAAATAAAAAATAAATAAAAAAAAAATGTGGAAGGAAGGACCTTTAGTCTTTTCAATTAGCCCGTTAGTGGAGTGACGAGATGAATGTGTAAAATGTGACATCACAACATTATGTTAAAGGAAAGGCAGCTTTAGTGTTTTTCAATTACAAGAAACCTAAATGTGCTTTGCAGAATTAAAAATACAACATTTAAAAGCATTTATTACCATACGACTTAGAACGTAGAATGAAAGTAAAGAAATAAAAAAAAAAAACTCACATAAACAAAAATACTCTTAAGACTTTTAAAGGCAAAGTAGGGAAAAAATAGTCTACTAAAATTACTGAAAGAACATACGACGCAAGAACAAGATTTGGGAAAAATATATTTTTTAGAAATGCTTTAAAAGAGCTTAATCATAGGTATGGGAAAACATATAATAATTTATTTTATTTTTATTTATTTTTTAACATGGATTGCAAAGCATGTACACTTCTTACACTTCTGTTGTCTTATTCCATTGGCATGCAGCACAACAGCTAAATGCTGCATCACCATGGTTGCTTTGAATACTAGGCTCCCAGTCTGCAAGTACAAGAGTAGTTTGTTATTTATCTTATTCTTTACGCAATATTAATCAGAGCACCATGTTTTTTGACAGAGCAGTGGCAATTTTTCTTTTCTTTTTTTGGGGGGGGGGGGGGGGGGGGCGTTCTCCTTTATAAGCAGACATCCAAAACACGACTAGTACTGCAAATGTGTGAAATAATTACACTAATAAAATCACTTTATTACTTATCATTCTCTTTTAACAAATAGGTTTGTACAACCGCAAATCAATTTTTCAGTTACACTTCATTTTTATGTCGTTTTTCATTATTTATTGACCCTTTGTCACAGTTTTTCATTCACTCCCGAAGTTAGCATATAAGTCATTCTTATCGAAATAACTTTTGTTTTTTCTTATGTGGATAAAAAGGAAAGAAGAAAAAAAAAACTCCACTGATGTAGCAGGTTTTCAGGTTAGGAAATTGTTTGAAACTTTTTCCTGTTTTTATTAAAATTGGGTGATGCTCCCAAGGTAAATTTCAACCAGCCCACTAAACAGACAGACTACAATTGCACTCTCACCACAAGTTGTGTGTGGGTAACATCTGAATGATCAAGATCATGGATTCAAGTGGCCAAAACGAGTAATATTGTCATAGATATTAATAGAGCAGGAGCAGTAATCATTACAAATTATATTCACATGCACAAGCATTTATTAAGCTGATACTTCTGAATGAATATCCACTGTGTGTTCTTGCATGTGTGTGTTTACATGAGATTTACGAGCAAATGTTTTACCACAAACTGAACAGGTAAAAGGTTTCTCTCCGGCATGTGTTTTCATATGACTTCTTAAATTCGACTTCTGAGTTAATTTAAGACCACACACCAAGCAGGAAAAGGGCTTCTCCCCAGTGTGCGTTCTTGTGTGGCTTATTAAACTCGTCTTTAATGCGAAGCTTTTTCCACAAACTGAGCAGACAAAAGGTTTCTCTCCAGTATGCGTTTTCATGTGACTCGTTAAATTCGACTTCTGAGTTAATTTAAGACCACACACTAAGCAGGAAAAGGGTTTTTCCCCAGTGTGCTTTCTCGTGTGCCTTTTTAAGTTTTCGTTTTCAGAGAATCTTTGACCACAAACTGGGCAGGCAAACGTTTTCTCACCACTGTGTGTTCTCAAGTGTCTACTTAAATGTCCCTTTGTGCTAAATCTTTTACCACAAGTTGAGCAGGAGAAAGGTTTTTCTCCGGTGTGTGTTCTTGTGTGTCTGTTCAAGACTCCCTTTACAGAGAATCTTTTACCACAAACTGAGCAAGCGAAAGGTCTCTCTCCAGTGTGTGTCATAATATGTACTCGCAAAGTGTACTTGGTACCAAACGTCTTGTCACACTGAGGACATGTCAGGTGTTTTTTGTCAGTGTCACCTTTAGAGTGTTCATCATCATCATCATCATCATCATCATCATCAGAAGAAGAAGAAGAAGAGTGTGACACTGCGTTGTCCCGATCTGAAAGTGGAGCTAAGAAGTTGTCTGCATGTGATACTCCACAGTGATCTCCTTCACCATCTTCTTCATCAGCTTCAATCTTCACAATGACACACGGGGATGGTGACATGGTGATGTCAGACTCCTCCTCTTTAATGTGGGTGGGCTCCAGCTCCTCTTCCTGTCTAATGTAAAAAGGCTCTGGCTCCTCTTTGATGGACGCGGGCTCTTTTTCCTCCTCTTCCTCTTTAATGTGAGATGACGCCGGCTCCTGCTGTTCAGGATGAAGATTTTCTTCACTGACATCTGCATGACACATGAGAAACGAGCATGGTTATGAAGTTAAGCTTTGCTGGGTCAAGTCTCATGTTGTGAAATTGATGTTGTGTATCATTAATACATGTTTTGTGCCAATGTTTATCACAATCATGTATAATCATGACGTTAGAGATTTACTGTATACAGTATTGTTCATTCATCCATTTTCCCATCCACTTTCTTCTCAACATCTCAAGTGAGTACGGTTCATTTTATTCCAATAATCTATGATTTCATCATGTTAGGCATTAATTAAGAAGTGCTCAGATGATGCCAGTGGCACATTTGCGTGTTGTTATAAAGCGGATTTGTATTATATTTATGGTAATTCCATAATTGCGACATGTGACGAAGCTATTAATAGGTGGACTAAATCTCGTAAAGATTGGTGGATGTTAACGATGTCACACTAAATATAGATAACGTAGTTCATTCAAATGCGGCGATACTGGTGCGCAATGAAACTTTTTACGAGCTGAGATTAGGAAGTGAACAAACCTGCGCTGTGTACCACAACACCAGGCTCCATGAAAACAACGTCCTGTTGATGAATTTGTATTTCAGTCTCCTCTTTAGTTAGCCTGAGCTCCTCCACATCCCCCGATGTTCTGTTTGTGCACATTTTCACACGATAACAACAAAACCTCGCACTCGTGTTGTTTGCAAAACCGTCGTCCCTGTTAGCAGCTAGCAAGCTAAGCAATCTTCAACGTTCGCCGAGTCACGTTTATACGGACACCAAGACGTGATTACTGATGTTTTGATCCACTTAACTAACGATGGAATTACTACGTCAACGTGTCAGTCCTGTGTGTTCATTCGGTACTAATTCTGGGATTGTGAAACAAGTGCTATTTTAAAACATAACACGGAAGTAGATTTTCAGCAGTAGTACGGCAAGGCCAGGCGGACAAACTCGTGCCACAGCAACTACAACTATCTTCAAAAGAGGGAGAGAAGAAAAAAAAGACACATTTGGTTTAAAAAAACAAAAACAAAACAAAAAACAAAACATCCCTTATCTTTGGAGGCCATACAGAGGAACCTGTTCTAACACATTCATTAGTACCATGAAAATGGCATATCAAGTATCTTGCTTGTTATATCAGAAGCCAAAGACAGGAGATAAAGCACATACATGTGATCAGATTTTATATTTGAGCATATTATGTGTTATGTATGAACACACTGATACATTTCCAGCATTCACGACGTTGAAAATCAAAATTCATGTACAGTAAAAATATACCATATACTATTAATAGCATGTATCATACATGCAGTGTATTCCTTATATTATCGGCTTGTCAAACACATCAAAGGTTAAGAAAATAAAACAGGGGGTACATATAAAAGAAACTGTACACCTAGTTTGTGAAAGAAAATCTGTAGCTACTAGGGGTGTGAATTGCCTAGTACCTGACGATTCGATTCGTATCACGATTCACAGGTCACGATTCGATTCGATACTGATTAATCCCGATACGAATGGTCACGATTCGATACCGATTAATCCCGATACGAATTTATAAGTCGATTGTTGCGATTTTTTTTCATTAATATTTAGAAAATACTAATCAGTAAGCTTGTAGAGTGTAAGATTTATATTAAAATGTATTATTTATTTATCTGAAATTTCAGTCTTATAGAGGTTGTAATCTGTTTCATGTTTGAACAGCATTAAAATAAAAATATTAAGGCTTAATGTGCCGTTCATATAACATTCTTCCATGCTCAAGGTGTGAATCCTAAAAAAAAAAAAAAAAAAAAAAAAATCGATTCTGCCGATTATTGAATCGATTCGAGAATCGCGCGATGTAGTATCGCGATATATCGCCGAATCGATTTTTTTTTTAGCACCCCTAGTAGCTACTGTATATAAAATTTTATTAGTCAGTCCACATGGGTGTATGTTATTATTACAAATCATCTCTCACTCTCTCTGACGGTTCATTTTTGTGTGAAGGTGAAAGTGAACATTTCTTAAGTTTATATAAAATCCAGCAGCTCCCTTCACTGCTGCTGTTCTTTGCCAAACACACTTGTATTTGTTCACCTAAGAAAAAATGGAAGACAATCTTGCACGACACAGCACTTACAAACTTACAAAGTTGTCTGCATTGTCCTCTGACTGTGGCAAAAATAATCAGCAGACACAAGTCTTGTCTGCTCCAAGCAAAACTATATCCTTGGATTTTCTGAAAACAGAATGCTCTTAGCTTTGTAAACTGAAATGCATTCCCCTATCATGCCTTATCTTTAGAGTCCATGCAAGGATACAATGCGAGATCAGTTGGTTAGAGAACTGGTCTCATAAACCTGGGATTGAAAGTTCAACTCTCATTGGGCCCTGATGTGACGCTACTTTGTAGATGGTGATAATATCTTGTATTGAATTAGCAACATACGCTGTATCCAATCCCACTTCTGACACCCACATGTCAAGTGGCTCTTGCAGTGTGAGCATTCTGAAAAGAACAATAAAGCAGATGGTAGTATAAGAATCTTTGTTTATTAAAGGCTACATTTAAAAATTTTGATGAAAGGATGCCTTTCATTTGCCAAAACCGAAGTGACATTTAAGCATTAAATGATACACATGATAATAAGTATTTACAGCTGAAGGCAGAGGAGTCCACACAGTCACCATGAGTCAATCCCATGATAACCTCAAGTAGTAGCTTTGGAGTCGGCAGAATTATTTCCAATAAATTATATCACATCACTCAAATAACCTAGATACGGGAAAAAAAACAACTGTAAAATTACCAGTTTTCCTTTTTTTTAAATTTTATTTTATTTTTATTTATTTTTTATTTATTTATTTTTTACTTCCTCTAGCATGTACACGTGAACGCTACAATTAATTTAATCAAGCGCACTAAAGATTCTTACCTTGGTGTTTTTTCATGTGTTGCGACAGTCCTGAATGACAATTAAAACTGGTGCTGCACAATGAGCAGGAAAATGGTTTTTCTCCTGTGTGTGTTATCAGATGTCCTTTAGTAGAGAAGCTTTGACCACAGACTAAACAAGTAAAGGTTTCTTTCCAGTGTGCATTCTCCTGTGAATAAGCAAACTTGAATTATCACCAAAACATTTTTTGCAGACTGAGCATGAAAATGGTTTTTCCCCAGTGTGTGTTCTAGTATGTCGTATTAAATTCCCTTTCTGAGTGAATGTTTTACCACAAACTGAGCAAATGAATGGTTTATCTCCAGTGTGTGTTCTTGTGTGGGAAATCAAATGTCCTTTTATCGAGAATCTTTTGCTACAGATTGGACATGTGAAGGGCTTCTCCCCCGTGTGCGTCCGTGAATGCCTCTTCAAAGTCTCCCTTTGAGAGAAATTCTCACCACAGACTGAACAGGTAAACGGCTTCTCTCCTGTGTGTGTTCTCACATGTTTAACCAATGCTGGGCGAGCACGAAAACACATGTTACAGAATGAGCATGAATATGGTTTTTCACCAGTGTGTGTTCTTGTGTGCGTTATGAAATTTCCCTTAGCAGAGAATCCTTTCCCACAAACAGAGCAGCAGAATGGTTTCTCCCCAGTGTGGATCCTCAAGTGTCTGATTAAGGTATCCTTCAGTTTGAAGCTTTTCGTACATACTGAGCAGCTGAAGGGTTTTTCTCCAGAATGAACCCTCATGTGTCTTTTCAGAGTTGACTTGTCACCAAAGGTTTTTCCACACTGAGAACACGTCATATGTCTGCTGTCAGAGTGACATGTCACATCACTTTTAGAGTGTTCATTGTCAGTATCAGGAGAATGTGGCATTGCTTCATCAGTATTTGATAGTGGAGCTAAGCTATCTGCTTGTGATCCGCCACAATGATCTCCATTGCCTTCTTTTGTTGTATGTTGACTTGCGCTGCTGCTTGGAAATTTCGCCCCTCTGTGTTCCTTATACTGACCTTTGTCTTCATCATCTTCACCTTTGACGATGACGCAAACCATTGGGAGGGCTACCCCTTGATGCTGCTTTCCAGAGTCTTGACTGTTCCACCCTCCCTCCTCTTTAATGCTTGGTGGCTCGAGCTCTTCCTCCTCCACCCTGGAGGATAAAGAACTCCACTCCTGGTGCTTAGGGGGAAGATCTTCTTCATAGACATCTGCGGGACACAAAAAATACAAACAAGTCAAACTTTTCTCAGTGAATTCAAATTTTATGACAGTGGTGCCACTTTTTTTTCCAGTGTATTTTCAAGTGAGCCTCTTATCACAGTGTTTACATTTACTAAACGTGTTAAAAAAAACAAAAAAACGCCACACGCACATATTTCCAAAATGCCTTCACATCAGTCAGCAGCAACAACCATTTCAAACCATTATCATCCATCCATTTTTTCTAGAGAGCTTTTCTTCATAAGAGTGAACTTCAATCTATCTAAATTATCCACTTCCTTAGGCCAATTCTTTTTAATGCAATTTCCCCATGTGTCTTTCTTAAATTATTGCAAGCAAATAAATAAATAAACAGCTTTTCCCTCAATTGAACAGGCCGAGTTCAGTCATATGCGCACAAAAAAAGAACAAAAGTTTAAATAATTTTCAATTATTGCAGTTATGCCACAAGATATTGGTCCAAAAAGCTAAGCTAACTGGATGCACAAGCAACGAGTTTACCAACGACTTGGTTATAATAAACGGTCTTTACTTTTTTTTTTTTTTTTTAAAATAAGCTAGAAATATCTACATGAAAAAAACAACGATGAAAATGAGTCAAAACATTGACTTCACACTATACAGCCTTGGTAGCGCCTTTCCGTTGACCCATTTTCTATTTCCGACAGACAAGACAAGGAAGACCGTTACTTTCAAGAACATTACCGCCTCCCTCAGTTGTGGAGGTGTCATTACAAGAGTCGTCTCACTTAAAAGAAGTGGAGGATGTACCGGTATATATATATTTTTTTGTACAGTGTAACTCTCTCTCTCTCTCTCTCTCTTTTTGCACAGTGTAATCACACATCATGGTTCCACGACAGAATGTTTGAAGCCTCTGTATGGGGGGAACCTAAAAAAATTGAACACAATCTAAGTTCCAAGTGGTTTAAAATTTAAAAATATCTTTTCCACAGCAAATATAACTGTTCAAGGTCAACCTGTCAATATTCTCAAATCTTTAAGAAAATGTCTTCATATCAATTCAAATGCACACTTTGATAGTCAGAGTCTTGAAGTTAGGCGTCCTTTTGATGACAAACTCGATTCCAGTTATATATCAAAACATATTGTTCCAAGCACAACAGTGAAGAGTGGCGCTGTTGTTACAGACATTTCCCCAAGTCTTCACAGATTAACAAAAGCTCTTCTCACCAACACAAGTTGGTATACTCACCAGAATAATTATTGTGTCAGTTCATGTTTTTTTTATGATTGTGTGGTGTGTTGTCATGTGCCAAAACAAAGCAGCGCCAAATCCAAATGTTGTGTTGCAGACTGAGCACGAAAAGGACTTTTTTTGTGTGTGTGTGTTCTTGTGTGTGTTCTCAAATGTGACTTTTGAGAGAAGGTTTTACCGCAAACGGAGCACGTAAAAGGCTTCTCGCCGGTGTGTGTTCTTGCGTGTGCTTTCAAAGAACCTTTCACAAGGAATCCTTTCCCACACACCGAGCAAGTGAAAGGTTTCTCACCAGTGTGTCTTCTCATGTGTCGGATCAGTACGGAATGATCGCTAAAATTTGTGCTGCACAGAGCAGGAAAATGGTTTCTCCCCTGTGTGCGTTCTTGTGTGTGTTGTCAAATTTCCCTTGTGAGCAAATGTTTTACCACAAACTGAGCAGATGTACGGTTTCTCTCCTGTGTGACTTCTCATGTGCCTTTTCAGATTGCTATTGTCGTAAAATGTTTTGTCACAATGAGAACATTTCCAGTGCTTGTTGTCTGTGTGACATGTCATATCACCTTTAGCGTGTTCAGCATCAGTGTCGGGAGAGTGTGGTGCCGTGTTGTCACTATCTGATAGCGACGCCAGGGGGCTGTCTGTTTGGGATCCTCCACAGTGGTCCCTATCACCTTTTGCTGTCATGTGTTGACTTGAGCTGCTGGTTGAAGGCGCCGTCTCTCTGTTCTCACTCGGACTGTGATGAAGCTGTGATGTGTGACTTTTTTTTGCAGTATCTTCACTCTTCACAATAATACGAATTACCGGCAACTCCTGCTCTTTTGGTTGCTCTCTCTCATCTTCCTCTTTAACATGGGGTGACTGTGGCTCCTCCTGTAACTCAGGACGAAGATCTTTACTGACATCTGCAGGACACAAGAAGACACGCACATAATGTTATGGAAAAGAATCAAAGCCATTTCCGCCCCTCTGGAACTCATCTTCAGCTATTTGTTGAAAAAGTAACCTCACCATGTTTGCCACAAAATGCATACATAAAGTATTTCCGGTGCAGCAATCTTGAGTCTGAGTAGCCAATAAGAATGCTAATCAGTTGTTATGTGATGATACTACTTGACGCAAAAAGCTACTGCGCAAGTTAGAGTGCGAAGTAAACAAACCTTCTGCATGTAGTCTATCTTGAGACTTGGAAACGGCGTCTAGTAGTTGACGTTGTCGCCCGATTTCCTCTTGTTTTCGACAAAGTTCCTGCTCGTAGTCCGCCACCGTTCTTTCAAACGCTGCAAATATCTCTTCCACAACCGCGCTTAGTCGCGCGGTCACCAACGCCCTTAGCATTTGGACCTTACACATTTCACACGATACCCACAACACTTTACACTCACTCTTGATCTCTGCTTCTGAGCACGCGTCTTTGTTCACAACAAGCAAGTTGAGCCCTTGAGCGTCACGCTCAAACGAGATTTTCCGCGCACGAAAAATCACCAGTTCTTCAATCTCAGCTAGGACCGAAATTTGTACAAAATAAGAAAAATAAAACAACGCGGTCAGCTTTTGTCGCTCTTCAAATGTTGCAACCTTGCTTACAATAATATAGCTATTCAAAATGGCGGCCCTTGAACACGCATGCGCAGAATATAGTCCTATTTTATCGATAATAGTCTTTTCGGAGTAAAGATGAAATGTAACAAGGGTAAGGCTGTATTTATTTAACTGTTATAATATGACGTCTTCAATTGTTCTTTTATATCGAACTACTACAAGTTAGTTTATTTCGAAAAAAATATTTATTCTCGTTAGATTTGGACTTTTAGTCAAATGTGTTCTTGTAAAGACAGACTTTTTTTTCTTGGACAGAATATTCTCATAACATTGCAAACCCCCCCCCCGATTTTTCTTTGCCATAATGTTTAAACAAAACAAAAAAAAGGCGACTTTTTATATTCCTATGGTAATGGCGGTGTAGTTGTTTTTTATTTGGCGATGAGGACGTCCTTGGAATAATTCTACTGATGATGTCTATTCTATAATGTACAAGTCAAAAGTTTAGACACACTGTTTACTGAATATTTCACTTGCATGTATGTTCCAGCAATCATTTGATTTTATTGCAGTAGGCCTACAACCCATTTGAATAGACAAGGTGTTCTTTATACATTACAAAGTTTGTAAATAAACTGTAAATGATGTAATAGCATCCATCACATCATCCTGAACTATGATACATAATTTACATGTGCTTGTGAACTTCATTTTGGATGGGAGTGCACAATTGTCTCATCCAGAGACAGTGTATGATGTGACAACATAAGAACATTAAATGCAAAAATTTACATGATAAAATATTTAATTAAGAGTGTTAGAATATTAACTCTGGAACAATTCAAAAATATGTTTGATAAACAAGGCGGAAGGTGTTTTTTTTCTTGTATTTCACACATTGAGGCATTGCTGTGTTGATAATTGAGCCGTGATGGTCTAGTCAGTCCTCATCTGTTAATCCATAATTGATTGCTGTAGACAATAAGGCAAATGTAATAATTGCATTAAAAAAATCACTAGAATGTATGTTCCTCTCTGTATTCTAAGACTACAGTGTGTAAAATATATAAGAATACATGTATTCACACTTCAAAATGTTTGCTTTGTTCTTGTTTACTGCAAAACTGATGTTTATGTACAGCACTTTGTATACAGCAATGCCTGTTCTTAAAGCGCTTTATAAATAAAGTTGAGTTGAGTTTTTTAAAAAAAAGTATTGTGTCCAACAGGAACTCAGGTGACTGAAATGAACTGATTATATCGCTTGCAAATAAGCTTTGGGTTTTGATTCAACACATCACATCCCTCCAGTGTGTGTTCTTATGTGTGTTATCAAACTTCCCTTAACAGAGAAACGTTTGTTACAGAAAGGGCAGGTGAACGGTTTTTCCCCTGTGTGTCTTCTCATGTGATTTTTTAAATGCGTCTTTTGAGAGAATCTTGTACCACAATCTGCGCATGCAAAAGGTTTCTCACCAGTGTGCGTTCTCATGTGTTGAACCAATGTGGAACGAACAGTAAAACTGGTTTTGCAGACAGCGCATGTGAAAGGTTTTTCTCCAGTGTGTGTTCTTGTGTGCGTTCTTAGATTCTCCCTGCGAGGGAAACTTTTACCGCAAATTGAGCAGGAAAAAGGTTTCTCGCCAGTGTGTGTTCTCTGGTGAACAACCCATGCTGAGCGATCACAAAATATTTTGTCGCAGATCGAGCAGGAAAACGGCTTTTCGCCGGTGTGTGTCCTTGTGTGTGTCGTCAAATGGGCCTTCTCGTAGAATGCTTGACCGCAGAATGAGCAGACAAATGGTTTTTCCCCTGTGTGATATCTCATGTGTCTTTTCAGATTCTTTTTGTGGCCAAAAGTTTTGTTACACTGAGAACATTTCAAGGGTTTGTTCACAGCCCCTTTCAAGTGTTCATCATCAGTGTCAGGATAGTGTGACGTTGTGTCATCGCTATCTAACAGTGGCGTTAGGAGGCTGTCTGCTGTGGATTCTCCGCAGTGATCTCCATCCCCTTCAGCTGTCATGTGTTGACTCGAGCTGCTACTCGGAGGTTCTGTCCCTCTGCTGTGCTCACTCGGGCTTTTGTCTTCATCGTCTTCACCTTTCACGATGACATGAATCACCGGGAAGTCCAAACTCTGAAGCTCCTCTCCCTCCTGACTGATGCAATGGTGCTCCTCTTCCTCTTTCACACAGGGAGGATCTGTGAAGCAGATCCCGATGCCATCACCATCATCCATTGCATGTATGGCTGTAAACGATGGCATATCTCAATATTAAAAGTGACGGTCATCTAGTGGTAACATGGCAATGACATATCAAAATGGCAACAAAGCAATGTAGTAAAAAGTAAACAAACCTGCTGTAACACAACTTGAAGCTTTTCGACAACAGCGTCCGTCTGACAGTTCACGTTGTCGCTTGTTTCAGGCTTGCATTCGGTATCAACAGCCGCAATTGGGCTCTCAAAATGTGTACTTCTCGCATTTAAACGTCCGCTGTCGTCTTTTCATCCAATCACATCACTTTACACTCACACTTGATCTCCGATTAGCGATGTGATGCTAACTTCTGCTTCGCTGTGTTAGCGGCTAGCATGCTAAGCTAAACAGGAGAAACTTCGAAGTGATTAGATACCCGTTTGGATGGACTATATTAATTATCAAATTTCCCTCAGCCTGCTAGACAATAGAATTACGCACTGCAGTGAGAACAAACTCTCTGCTGACCGCAAAAACGCGGACCGAACCATAACAATAATAGCTGCGTCTTTTTTTTTTTTTTACGGCAGCTGAATATGCAGCGCACTGGGTACGGAAACTCCACTTGGACAAACTTGAAACTAGGCCAAAGTTGATTCGTTCCCATTACAATTACTTTCGCGTGGCAAAAGCTCCCCACCCAAAGGTTCCGCTGGGGTGGGGGGTGAGAGAGTCATTTGGAGGCTTTTAGGGAATAGGGGCAATATTCTTTACACGGGATATAAAGTTACTTGTAATACATTACATAACAATTAAATGCTTTAACTTAAACTGTATATAAAAATTTAACTTAAATGGATTTCATATATTGTAGAGTTGCTGTTATTACATGAACAGGTGGTGAGTCTCCAGCCAACAAACAACAAAAAGTCAAAAAAAAAAAAAAAAAAAAAAAAAAAAAAAGACAAATTTTCCCTCAATAGATTACTATTTTAAAAAAATTCATGGTGATGATTACTTTCTCATCGCAACATACTTTTTGTATTTGGTGGTGAGCTATTAAGATATTCCTAAAGTAAAATATGTATCTTGGCTTGATAAAGGTTGGGAAACACTGGCTTCAAGGATAGGAGAAAAAACTGAAGACATCATTGACTGTGAAACATTTATATTTTAAAAATGCAACATTGGTTACACTCGTTCCAAATAAAGTGATGTATCGTGAGTTTCAATCACTTTCTTGACACAAACTTTTTCATTTTAGCAAAAGGTTTTAGCAAAATTGAATTTGTTTTCCTCCATAAAGAATAAAACAGTAAATAAAACAATGTCACACTGGTTCCTACATCACAGCCTATTTTAGCAGATCACATGTATAATACAAACATAGTATATAATACAAACATGTAGTCAGTTCAATTCCTCTTACATAATTTACTATTATGTACTGTACACAGTACACTCTTATCACTTTTGTTTTGTACTAATGCGGAATCTTCTGAAGCCTTACAATGTACGGAACACTTATCATGTAGCTATGGCACAAACTTAACCTACAACATTGTTACTTACTGTGTGTTTTCATGTGATTATTCAATGAAGAATGGTAACTAAAGCTTGTATGGCAGGTGGAGCAGCTAAAAGGTTTTTCTCCAGTGTGTGATCGCGAGTGTGTTATCAAATTTGTCCTTTGAGTGAATCTTTTGCCACATTCTGAGCAAGCAAAAGGTTTCTCTCCCGTGTGTGTTCTCATGTGCTGGACCAACCCGGACTGAACTCGGAAATTTGCATCACAGACTGTGCAGGAAAATGGCTTCTCTCCAGTGTGTGTTCTTGAGTGTGTTCTCAAATTTCCCTTTCGGGAGAATCTTTGGCCGCACACTGAGCAGGAAAAAGGTTTTTCACCTGTGTGTGTTTGTGTGTGTGCTACCATGGATTCCTTTCGAGAGAATCTTCTATTGCAGATTGGACAAGAATAAGGTTTTTCCCCAGTGTGCGTTCTCATGTGTTTGGCCAACAATGCACGCACTCGAAAACTTGTGTTACAGATAGAGCAGGGAAAAGGTTTTTCTCCAGTGTGTGTTCTTGTGTGTGCTATCAAAGTTGTCATTTCTGATAAGCCTTTACCACAAAATGTGCACACAAAAGGTTTCTCTCCTGTGTGAATCCTCATGTGTCTTATCAGATTTCTCTTGTTGACAAAGGTTTTGTCACATTCAGAACACGTCAAGCATGCATTGTCACTGCGACGTATAACATCACCCTTCGCGTGTTCATCATCAGTATTAGGAGAGGGTGATGTCATGTCATCGTTATCTGACAGTGGAGTTATAAGGCTGCCTACTTGTGATCTCTTATCACATTCACTGTGTTGAAACTGTGAGGAGTGAGGCTCATCTTCGTCATCTTCACTCTTCACCACGACACAAATCACCGGGAAGTCCATTGCTGGAAGTTGCTGACTAATGCTGTGTTCATCCTCTTCCACTTTAACATGAGAGGGATCCGGCTCCTTGGGCTCAGGTGGAACCTCTATTATACTGGACATTTCTGCTGGTCTGATCCCGCCAATGTCCTCCACTGTTGGTGCTTTGATGTAAGATGTCAAACTGGAATGATAGCAAAAACAAATATATCATCACCATCATCATCATCATGAGAATTTAAATTTGAAAATGAAGACGAGATAAGACAAGAAATTCGCTAGTGTTAGAAGACGAGTTGCCGATCACAGCAAAAATAACTACTGCCTAAACCAAGGGTGGACAATTCAAGTATGGGTACAAATTGTCACAATAGCCCTATACTTTCTTGGGCAAAGGGGAGCCACCTCAAATTTGCTACACTTGCTAAAAATGTAACAGCAATGCACAGAAAAAAAAGTCATATAATGGATAAGGTTCACCTTTTTAAAATTGGAGGGAGGTATGTATCGTAACCCCCCATAACTTTTCTTAGGCGTAGCGGAACCACCTCAATTTTTTTTTTATACTTGCTGAAACTGATCATGAACACAGGAAAAATCACGTGGGTTCATCTTTTTAAAATGGGAGAGGGTGCATATTCTCATAGGGCTTCTGACTAAACAAATCAATGTCTTCCGAACGCATTATCCGATTTTCAAAATTCTTGGTGCGATGTAAACACCACAGTTAGCAAGAAGTTACACACCTGGCGATGATTTCGTCATGTGTCGGGTCCGTCACATTTTGAAAATCGCTGTTTTCCACCCCACTTTATGCACATTTAATGATGAAGTAGAAACATAAACATTTACATTAGACAGACATGCTCTGTGTAATTTAACTCGAGGCTTCTTCAAACTAAAGTCCAGTGGTTGATATTTACGCTCGTTCTTTTAGTTCGAGAAAGTTCCTCGTCGGACTCAGACTGTTTTGCTAACTTCCGCGTTTCTTTGTTTGCGGCCAGCTAGCAGGGCAGGCCACGCTATCTTGAGGAATTTCTGACTGCATCTAAGCGAATTTATCCAAACCGAGTATAATTAATGATGTTCGTACGGTTATATGAAACAAATATTTGTTCCGAAAAAAAGTGCAATAAGACGATTTGACAACATGGTCTGTCTTGTTTCAAGCGGCTATGTAGCTGAGTCAATACTATCTACGGCAACGTCACTTGGACAAAATAACTATTCACCAACAGCTACTCCGAAGATTTGTGGAACACAGCAGTGACGCTGTTGATAGTTTGGTTTTAATTCTATTATGTGAAATTACAACGAAACACAAAAATACGTGCACTTTTTATTTTATTTTATATCAACCACTTTCTTTATTTGATTCTACAACTTGTGGTGTATAAGAGAGATGCCATCCAAGCATTTAATTATGTCTTTTCTCAATGAAGAGCACTATGAGATATTTGAAGGGGTATAAATTTAATGTATACATCACATCATAACATAGCAGACCGCATCTACAGATCAGCAGGCCTGGGTTAGGAACTATGTACATGGTACATATATATACTGTCTTTGTGTTAATACAAATGCCACATCACTACTTTGATAATAGCTGTGTTTGGATTGGAATCACTTCATAAATTTTGCCATTTTGTAGTGCTGTTCAAATTTCAAATATGCATTGAGTACAATGACAGTACATTATACCACAATGCATGAATAACTCAAAATATATCCCATATTTTTTGCTTATAAATAAAGTTGAGTTGAGGTGCCAATGTTAAAAAAAAGAAGAAAAAAAAGGAAGACAGAACAGCGGGGGGAAAAAAAATCATACAAATATCCAGTTTTCTTTGAATATTTTTTTGGGGAAATACTCATTTGAAAAACAATGTTGATTTTTATTATTTGTTAAATATTTATTACAAATCTCCACTAAGTATCGCTGATCTGGTATGTTGTATTTGTGCAACAGTAATAAGCTAATTAACAGTGCCCAGAGTATTGGTCACAAACTATTTTTTCTTTTGTTGATGACTGATGAGTCAACTTAAAATCACTACAGTGTGTAGTGTTTCCAAAAAATAGCCATTAACTTTTTAAACCACACAAACTTGAGCAGAAGCACTTTCGCCAGTGTGTGTTCTCATGTGTTTCCTCAGTGATGAGCGATCACGGAAGGTGGCGTCGCACACCGTGCAGGAAAACGGTTTCTGGTCCTTGTGTCTTCTGATGTGAGTACTCAGTGCTGAGCGATCACGAAAACTCGTGTGGCAGATTGTGCAGGGAAATGGTTTCTCTCCGGTATGGGTTCGGGTGTGCGCTATCAAGTACTCATTTTCCGAGAATCTTTTGTTGCAGAATGAACAGGCGTAGGGTTTTTCTCCGCTGTGTGTTCTCGTGTGTCTAATCCAAGTTGACCTGTGAGGGAAACTTTTACCACACACCGAACAGGAAAAAGGCTTCTCGCCAGTGTGTGTCCTCATGTGTATCATCAAAGAAGCCTTTCGGGAGAACGTTTGACAACAAACTGAACAGGAAAAAGGTTTTTCTCCTGTGTGTGTTCTTGTGTGTCTAATCAAGTGTCCCTTTATAGAGAAGGTTTTACCGCAATCCGCGCACATGAAGGGTTTGTCACTCACGTGACATCGCATGTGTCTTTTCAGATTCCTCTTCTTTCCAAATGTTTTGTTACATTCAGAACAGTTGAGTTTTTTCATGTCTGTGTGACAGATGGTATCACTTTTAGACTGTTCATCGTCGGTCTCATGAGAGTGTGATGGTGCACTGTCGCTATCTGATAGTGGTGCTAAGAGGCTGTCACCTTTGGATCCTCCACAATGGTCTCCATCTCCTTCATCATCATTACTCTTTACAATGACACGCTTCAGTAGTATTTCCTCCTCCTCAAGTTCTTGAAGCGGTTCTCCCTCCTGGCCGATGGTGTGTTCTTCCTTTTCCTCTTTAACACAGGGGGCCTCTGGTTCCTGCTGCTCCACCCTGGAGCTCAACTCTTGCTGCTCAGTGGAGAGGTCTTCACTGACGACTGCAGGACACAAGAGGACAAGTATGGACAAGCACACTGATTTGGAAAAGTCCAGCCTTGAGCCTATCCTTGCTTAGCATAACAGAAACGCAACACAAGACAAGAGACGGGGAAAACTCATATTTAGTTGGGTTGAAAAAAAACAAACATGTATTGACATCAGTCTTGAAACTTATGATAGATGTGTGACATTTCCGTTATTGTTGACTCAACATATTCATACTCGATTAAATCATGTATTGGTACATCTACCAATTCATCAATTATATATTTCATAAACACGTGAACGGAGGAAGTACCTGCTCTGGTGAAAGCATCCAGTAGTTGACGTTGTCGCCGGTTCTCCTCTTTTGTTCGACAAAGTTCCTCCTCGTACTCTGCTATCGTCCTTTCAAACACGACAAATATTTCTTCCACGGCCGCACTGAGTCGCTGATTCAGCAACGCTCTCAGCATTTGCACTTTACACATTTTCACAGGATCGAGCTCAGCTTTAGCGACGTGTGGCTAAATTCCGCGCCTATCTTTGTTCGCAGCGAGGACACTTAAAAAGCATGAGAAGCTTCAATGTAACACGGAACCGCGTTTATTGCGACGTTGTTCGACAGAAACGAACTGAAATAACCTCACAAGCACGCGAAGATAGGAGCACTGTAGTTGATTTATCAGTTACGCCATTTTGTTTGGAGCAACCTGAAGTTGGAAAACTAACTACGGAAAGACCACTTGGACAAAAACAGTATTTTCGAAATACTTCATACACCAAAGGAGGTAACAGTATTGTATTTTACCATGAATGTGAGCGTCGGAAGTTAGAGTGATGGAGGAAAGAAGCATTGAAGGTGAAAAGGAATTAAGGAAACAAGGATGTGTGAATTAGGGGAAAGGGGGCGATGAAGTAAAAGAAAGGAAATGATGGAAAGAAGGGAAAGTATCAAGGATGCAAACATGATGGTTTGAAAGAAAGGATGGAAGAATGAAACAAAGAGGGATATGGACGAATGGAAGCAAGAAAATTGAGGAAAGAGGAAGGATTTTAGAATGAAGAAGATTAAAGAA
The DNA here is from genome assembly GCF_051991245.1 of Festucalex cinctus. Lineage (NCBI taxonomy): Eukaryota > Metazoa > Chordata > Actinopteri > Syngnathiformes > Syngnathidae > Festucalex > Festucalex cinctus. The sequence continues at coordinate 20,479,051 of NC_135414.1, read as the reverse complement.
TAAAGCAAGGAAGGTGTACTGTACAATTGATGTACAAAACAAGGTGCCCTCCATCCTCTTTGTAAAAAAAAAGAAAAAAAGAAAGAAAAAGTTTTGCATTCAAAAATAATACTAGCATGACAAACATCTCAGATGACGCACAAAAATGACACTAATCAACTGAATGAAAAATCTTCATTTATTTGATAATGTTTTGTTTTTCCTTCAGTCGCAACATTAAACTACAGTACATGCAGAGATTGGGGGGCAAACATTTTCACCTTTTTTTGTCATTTGATAGGTATTGCTGGAGTTTTGAAAAATTAAACAGGGCTCTCTATTTCAGAGTTTGTACTCTTGTTTGACAATTACTAAGATTATTATTTGGAGAGAGATCGTCTAAATGACAGTTTGGATGTAAACATTGTTAATTTGCAAATGACAAACGCGTGTTGAATTTTTAATGATGCTGCATGATGCATATTTATAGGATGGTGTTAGTTACATAATAGCTCAGGTTAGGTTGAAATTTAGTGGAGACTTGACTCAGACTTGCTTAATTTTTGACAACTTGAGACATGTTTGAAACTTGAAGGTTTCCGTGATGAGACTTTCTTGTGACTTCCACATACGCTAATCATAAAATGCTTGGGATATTTCACCTTCAAGTTAAATTTCAGAATGAAATTAAAATGCACTGTAACCTTAAAAGGTGAACTTAATCTGACCTTGTCAAAACTTTTGAATGCACGTGTACAACCATCTCTTAATGAGGAACCGGACAGTGACATTCATTACACTGAACAGTTTGACGTGCATTGAAAAGTTTAAAGGTTATTTTGAGTTTTAGGTTCATACTTAAATTTCATGCCATACTTCATATATCTCAAACATTTTTGTGTGTAGTGTAGTTTATGTGTGCACTTCATACAATCGGTGACACACACTGTCAAATTGCCTACATGCAGCAGTGACCATAAAACAAAATGAAAAGTCTTTTTTTTTTTTTAAACAAGGACTGTAATTATCAGTTTGTGGTATGCCAAGTGAAACCACTTTTAACAAGTTAAAATATGCGATCTCAATGGAATTTATCCCCAGCTTTTGGATGAATCTATTTGCAGCTTTTGTACTCTTTCTGAAATGTCCCAAGATGGCGCTAAAGCCCTGTCTAATAGGAACATTGGTGTCAATGAAGTAAGTTGAAGTAATAAATTTAGTCTGACTTGTTAGTGGAAGAAGTTACGTACGTGTGCACTTTAGTTGCATTCTTTCATAATCAAATGATCTGTAAAACATTTATTTTGAAAGGTAATTGTTGCCAGATTGATTTGAAATTGTATTCAAGTTGTGGGATCAAAGTTTGGCATATTTACAATTTAAACTATTAATATTGGCAATTATTTTCAGGGAGTGCATCAATTGTTCACAATTTTTCTCTTAAGTTCAAAATGTTCATGAATTGCATGTGAAAGAGCTTCTAGTCTTCAGTTTATTTAGTCCTTCACGGACTGCTGATGTTCTCCCCAGCACACTTGTGTCTGTCAACCTGAAACTTGTGCATAAATCTTTTATCACACACACTGCAGCCAAAAACTTTCTCCCCAGTGTGTGTCTTCATGTGTGTTGCCAAAGCTGAACGAACCCGAAATTTTCTGTTGCACACGGAGCAGGTGTACGGTCTCTCACCAGTGTGCGTTCTTGTGTGTATGATCAAGCTTCCTTTCTGAGTGAATCTTTTGCCGCAAACCGAGCAGGCGAAAGGTTTTTCCCCAGTGTGCGTTCGCATGTGTATCATCATTACGGAGTGCACCCGAAAACTTGTGTTGCAGACCGAGCAGGTGAAAGGCTTTTCCCCAGTGTGTGTTCTTGTATGCGATATCAAATGTCCCTTGTGAGCAAATCTTTTATCACAAAACGGGCAGGTAAAAGGTTTCTCTCCAGTGTGCGTTCTCATGTGTGTAGCTAGAGCGGAATTATCACGGAAACTTTTTGTGCAGAGTGAGCATGCATATGGTCTTTCTCCTGTGTGTGTTCTCGTGTGTGCCACCAAACTCGCTCTCTGAGAGAACTTTTTGTCACAAAGTGAGCAGGAAAAAGGTTTTTCTCCTGTGTGGCATCTCCTGTGTCTTTTCAACGTGGAGTTGTCGCTAAAAGTTTTGCCACAATCAATGCATTTAAGTTGTCCACTGTCGGTCTGACACCTCAGATCACCTTTAGGCTCATTGGCAACAAGATCGTGTGATGACGTGTCGTCGCTGTCTGATGGCGAAGCTAAGAGACTGTCTGTTCGGGATTGCCATTTCTCGCTTGGGATGTGTTGACGCGATGAGTGTGGCTCGTCTTCATCTTCACTCTTCACATGGATAACAGTCAATGGGAACTTGGCAATGTCAGCCTCCTCCTCCTCCTCTTTAATGCAAGAGGGTTCAGTGTCATCCTGATCCTCCCTTGGGCTCCACTCTTGGTGCTCAGAGAGAAGATAATCTTCACTGGAACTTTTTGCAGGTCTACCTCCACCAACATCCTCCATTGTTTGAGCATCTACAACAAACGTCAAAGTGTAATATTAAATATTAATATTGCAATAATCAATCAGCATTATTTACCGGACTATTTACAGACTTGAGGTCCAGGCAGTGCTGGGATTAAATATGACTTCAGACTGCATTTCATCCATATATTTTCTATATCTATACTGCCCGTATCCTCATTAAGATCACAGGATAAGATGGCCCCGGTCCTCGAGTAGCCCTATCCAGCCTGTTTTCCATGTTTCTCTCAGCCAACACACCTGAGGATTGTTATCAGGCTTCATGCGGCGCTTGTGTTGAGCTAATCGTTTGAAACACCTGTGTTGGCTGTGGGAGACATGGAAAACAGACTGGATAGGGGTACTTGAGGACTGCGGTTGAGAACCACTGATGGAGACCATCGAAGCGTTTTTTGTTTGTTTTTTTGGTGGAGGGGCGGTGTACACCCTGGACTGATCGCCAGCCAATTGCAGGGCAAATATTCATCATGCCTCATCCATTGATTCCATTCTTGGAATCACTTCTTCCACCTTGATTCCACATCCATTCACGCTTATAGTTTCAGGGTAAAAACACAACCAAAAGTTACGGAGCAAGTAAGAGTAAGAAGTGAACCAACCTTCTCTGTTTGATCCAAACTGAGGCTTGAAAACAGCGTCCAATATTTGACGCTGTCGCTCGTTCTCTGCTTTTGTACGACAAAGTTCCTCCTCGTACTCTGCCATCGTTCTTTGGAACACTACAAACACTTCGTCAATAGCGGCACTCAGTCGCTGATTGAGCAACGCTCTCAGCATTTGCACTTTGCACATTTTCACTCGACAATCACAACATTCACACTTCAATCTTTGCTTTAGCGATGCGCTGGTAACTTCAGTGTTTCTTTGTTTGCAGCTAGCAAGCTAAGCTAACTAGAGGGAGTCTTAAGCGACTTAACGGCAGAAAAACAAACAAACAAAAAACACGTTTTACAGTGTTATACGAAAATAAATACAACCGGGATACAAAGTAAATAACGCTGCAAGTGACGCACTAACGAAGACATGCCGTTGCAGCTAAATGAGCTAGCCCTTTCTCTCGTATTGTTTGTTTTTGTTAAAGCTAATGTTCACCCTCGTCCCTTCTTTCCTTCTTTTCTTCTTTGTCGCTTCTGGCTTCTTCTGGCGTTTAAAGGGCGGTATACAAACTGGATTAGCGCATTACCGCCTCCCATTGATTTACAATGATTACTGCTTTTGCTTACATGCTAAACAAAGTTCAAAGTTAGTTTGCGCGAGATCTCAGAGGGGGTTCACAGCAATTGTAAAAATAAATAAAAAATAATCCACTTTGTTTTTTTAACTTGTTAAAAAAAGTGACCACCCCGCCTCTTTGGGGTTGAAATATTAATACACCTTTTGTGACTCTGAAAATTTTCAGACACATCTCATATGATAAAAATTGAAAGTCTGTATAATATTTAGGAACAGAGTTTTTAGGTTCAAGTTTTCCACAGGAAGTCGACGTTACGTCACAAGCTGCCATTTTGTGGTCGAGGAGACGACAACTGTATCGCAGTGAAAAAGGCGAGTGCATGCTGAGTTGGCAGCATATTTTTCGGCGAAATCGTAAAAAACATCACTTTCCAGAATGTCGAAGATGCGCTGCGCCATCGATTGTTTTGCCAGTAAAGCAAAGCAGTTGGAGAGGAGGTTTGACGGAAAAAGTACTTTTCTCTTGCTCCGCAAATGCCCGACTTGGTTGTGACGGGCGACACGAGGAGTCATGTACATCGTCACAGGTTTCTCGCTTGCTTGATGGTTAGTATGTTATCTTTTGTCGAGAAACTGTTAAGAGAAGCGCCTTATTAAACTGAGTGTCTGTACGATATTTTAGTTCAGCATCACCGTGTGTTAGCCAGCCTGCTTAGTTTGTTCCATCCATTCTCTAAAGCGCGTATCCTCACAAGGCTCACAACACAATTTTATTTTACTGGTCACTAAAAATGAAAACGTACCTCAATGTTACAATGTCGACAAATCGAATTCGATATGACTCGAGAGCAGCACCGCTAAACTGATTGTGGAATGGCCTCGTGGCTGGCTGACACGTGCTCGTGTGGCTAATGCTAACCTACTCGTAGCTTGAGAACATCCTCGAAGTTTTAACTATAAGTGTCGATGTTTTAATGTTTTTCCCTCTCATAACGTGTATTCGTGGAACTTTAAACGAGCAAATAAACCGAGTCTTGGAGTCGATGAATTATTGGCCTTGTATTCAATTTTGTAATCATGGCCAAAACTAGATAGCAAGTTTAATACGGAATACGCCAATTTATTTGAATATACTAAATTATTTTATGCACCCTCCCCCAACCCAGCCTCCACAGTTGTGCATATGCAATTTGAGGACGTGGATATTTCTGATGACTGATAAATTCTTATATGCTGAATTTGCATGCAAGTGTACATTATAAAACCCTGAACATTACACAACGTTGATGTAGTTCAGTGCCATTTTGACTCTTGCTGCATCTTTGACAGCCTGGGCTCTCTTTCTGTGAGACATTCTGGGTTTAATTTTTTTTAGATGCAACAATAACTGTCCCTGCGCTTTCTGCACACCTGTCTTGTGGTGTATCGGATTGAATAGGGGACTACAAATTAACATTGATACCGGAAAAATGTGCTTGGCAAACTTATCTGACTGAAATTTTGACATTGTCTTATTATTTTTATTTTGCCCAGGGTCAAAGGAAGACTGGAAACAGAATGATTCTGATAGTGTTCTCCTACTATTCGTGGGTGATCCGAACAGATCTCTGCTGCAAAAAAATCTGTAAGTGATTGTAATATCTGTTCATTTATTTAATATTAATAATTGACAAACCTATCAACTCAAAACAGGATACCACAAGATGCTCCTTGATTCACTTCCACTAGTTCCTTGGCACCAAGATGACATATTATAGCTGCAAATACTTTGATTGGTTTGGTTGGAGTACAAAAACAGTGTTATGAGTCACAAATTCTGCACCAGGAATAAGAGGGGTTGACGTTGACTGTTAAACTCAGTATGATTCTACTTTAACATTGTGATAAGTGTGAATCTCAGCTGCATCGTTGACAGCCTGGGCTCTTCGGGGAAAAAATGAAATTTCTGATTATGTCAACTCCTTTGTTCAAAATGCCTACATCCCATCTGTTGTCTTTTTGTCCAGTGTTAGGGAAGAGAAACAGGATCAACTATTCTACATTGCGGCAATGGTGGAGAAAGCTGACGTCACCAAACAGCCGATGAGTCTTCATGTTGGTCTGAGGGAAAATATGTTTTAGAATGTTGTGCAAGTCTCGATGGGGCCAGATCGACCAGTTCCACTTCAATTCCCATCAGGTCAGTGCTGGTTGTCTTCCCAAATTGGGCCACGCTTTGTGATGCATCCACTGATAGACCTGAAGCAAGTTGCATTGGCTTCTAGGTTTGCAAAGAGATGCAAAACTAAACTTTCCTCTTGCTTTCTGACTGCTACACTCTTACTTGGCAGCACAGTTTGAATTGGGGAATACAGCTTCAGGTTATACTTCTCTTTCTCTGGTCTCTTCAAACATATGTTATATCTGAGGTGTCATTTGTGTATTTTGCCCACATTTGTCATCATTAATTTGTGTAGACTGATTTCAGTTGGCATCTGTAGAGTCAGTTCAAACATTTCAGTTGGGGCAGAATCACAAATTGGACATCTGTGGGTTGGGTCTGTGCACCTTTTCAAATGCTGGTTGTAAGCATTTCAGTGTGGTGCTTGGGCCAAGGCAAACTATTAAAAAGAAAAGAAAAGAACAAAGCCCTCTGCTTACTTAAGATTTCTCATAGATAAGTTGTAGATATTTGCACCGTCTGGCAAAAAAAAGCTCATCTTGTTTCTAAAGCTCCTACTGAGCAGTTTTATCTTTGGCTGTGAGGTTTATTACATCAGTGGTTATTCACTCTGTATGCTTTCTTTCAGGAGGAATGTGTCTTCTGGTAGGACGAAGTTGATGTTACCACCTGTGACAGTCTGGCAACCCCTCTACCCATCAAAATTTCCACCTTGCCCCGACTTGGATGCAGTGAAGCTGAAAGCTCATTTTGCAACCCCAGTGTTCACGCAACCCAAGAAGTGACCAAATGAGAGGGCTATTTGCTCGGGGAAGCATGCTATTAATTAAAATTTTAAACGTGTTAACTAGCAGTCTGACATTAAGCCTTTTTGGTGGCCTTGTATATTCATCATATACAACCTCTAGCAAAAAGTATGCAATCACCAGTCGTGGACGAGCACTCAGATGTTTTATTCTCAGATAAATATATAATCTTTATTTCCCTGCACTTGCTTTATAAAAGTAACATATCATTTGACGTGATAATCTGGTGATGAAATTAACTTTGCATCCTTTTTTTTTTTCTTTTTTTTTTTCCTTGCCACCATTTCTGTGGACTCGCTATTGCTGGTATGAATATGTTAAGGCTAGGGGATGGGTGCTTTGGCTAGCTGAAGTTAGCAACATCACGCTAACATCAATTCATGCCCCTTTATGCAGTCTTGTGCGCTTAAAAGGTGGGTTAGTCTTTGCTCATTTGGTCCAACTGTGCATATTCGGGCCATTTTTATTAGTATTACACATTTTGTTGTTACAGGGCAAATGGGCACCAAGTATTGGAACAACGTAAAGGTAAAAAAAAACACACACATAGAGTAAGGATGAGATGCTTACTACATAAATTGAAATAAAATCATATTTATTGCAATTGGTTTTAAAATTAAAACTTTAAAAAAATCAGCTAAGCTTAAAAAAAAAAAAGTAAAAAACTTAAGGGGCAGCGGTGTGTCACCGTGTCCATCATAAGCCTATTAAAACTCCCCCCCCAAAACACAAAATTTACAAACATTTCCATAGTTTGTCACACGCAAACCTGAAGGGTTTGGAAACGGAGGTTCCATGGTACACTTGATGATGGGGTAGTCCCCATCGGACCAAATGTTGCCCATTTGTCCTATTCGTCTGATTTTTCCTCGCCTTGATAATGTCGATATTCGGGCTTTAGCTCCCAAGTGTTCTTATGTGTCCCCTTCACATTGTAGATGCCAATGTCACGCAGGATTTCCTTCAGGTAAATCTGTGAACAAGAGTCATTTTTAGAAAATACTACTAGTCACGCAGTAATTGTGTTCAGTTACCATTGTAGTGAGTACAATTAAAGCTGGAACTGTTTGCAAGGTGTACCAAAGTATGTTTAAATAAACAAAAGCAATGAAATGTTAAATGTTGTCTACTGCACTTTATCAAACGTAAATTTCCATAAAGTTGCCAAGTTTGTGTACAGTAGCAGTTTTTCATCTGTTACTGTGGGCAAAATATAAATAAATGAAGCTAAAATTAATACTATTATTTAAATAACACGGTCTTACCACAGGCTGCTTGGTAATATCCACCAGGTCTTTGATGTTGTAGTATTGGTGCTTCTCAAAAGCAGAAAATAACATGTCCAGCACCTGCTGCTTGTCCGCTCGTGCTCTCTTGCCCTCCTCCTTCTTTTTCCTCTCATACTCCATCTGACAGACATGAAGCAGATAAATATTTATTATCCAAGTCAAAATTGCGATGCATGCATATGCCCAAATTGCTAGTAACGTTAGAGGTAATACAGTATGAAAATATACACCCACAAGCTACATAAGGTAAGATGCACCAGTATCATTTAAAGTGATCTTGTTTAAGAGCTGTAGCATCATTGTACAAAAGGTGGGCGAATGATTTCACAGGTCTTGCATTGCCGTCATGAGATAATATGAAAGCGGACAAACGTGAGATCTGTTCTTACATTGTACGCGTGGTTAGCCACAGGTTTGTAGTTGTTGGTGACTGCTTTAGTCAACTGTTGTGACAGCCGGATCGGCTTGGTGGACTCTTCAATTTGTAACCTATTTCAAGATCAACATGAACATTTTGTTTTGGTTTTTGTGCAAAGGTACAATTGAAGACATGCAGCCAGTGGAAAATATTCAAACAAGAGAAGCAATACTTGTAATAAAAATTCTCAGTGCAGCAGTATTGAAAGTACAATATAAGCACTTAATCATAGCACATTTCTTAAATGTGGCATTTTTTTTATTGAGTAATATACGTTCTAAATTGAGTTTCACATAGGACACAAGCCACTCTCACCTCTTGAGCTTCATATAGCCTTCACTTACTGCTGGCCTGCAATCTGCTCTCTGCACCACAACTCCCTCCAAGGCAATTTTATCTGGAGGGGAGTAAAAAATACATATCACAACTTAGTCCATAGTTTAGTTTTTTTCCCTCCTTAATTTTCTTTATAAGAAACCAACAGACTAATCCCATCTGTTGAATACTGTATTAAAAATAGAGCTATTGAACAAGCACTTGGTGTTCACCGTCTAGCAATTACAGAAGTACAGTAGTTCTTTTAGTCACCAACAATCCCATGGTGCATTCCTTTAACTTTTATTTTACTGCAAGTACTGTAAATGTGAAAAACCTGTTTCCAGTATCCCTGTTACACAACTTGACATGTATTGTGTGTATACCTTTGTTTTACACAAACATTCAATTTGTAACATACAATATTAATAAATAATCTACTTAAGACACCTTGTATTTGACCTTTGCATATAAATGTTTGGATCACAAAGCCATGAAAATCTATTTCGAGTTAGGGTGTGCATCTTCCGGGGTATATCATTCATCGCAACAAAAAATATTGTCATTTTATGATGAAAAGTAATATCACTCGTTTGTTTGTGTGTGATTCACCCAAAATGGTGAACTCACCTGGACCAGCCCCTGCCCCCGAACCTGAGCTGCCACCATCAGATCTTTCTTCTGATTGGCCTACAGGGGGGAGGGAGGGATGGCATAAAAAAAAAAAAAAAAAAGTATATATCGGGATGGAAAATAAGAGGGAGGAAGGGATTGCACAATCAGAGCCACTCCCAGGGTTTAGTTGTACACGCTTTGTCGCGGGGAAAATGAATTTAAGTGAAATGTGTTGAGCACACCAGCGCGCAAACACCAGCAAAGCAAGCACGCTCTCACAAGCAGAAGTACATAAACCCTACAACAGACGGTGCAGCCCAAATACACAAAAGTGACACTAGGCAAGATCACTGGCCACAACATTTGTACTGCCACATCTAATTATTTGCTGTGGTAGAGCTGTCTTGCAGGATATTAAAGGTTTCTAATAATTGTTTACACAGCTTGTTTTGAAGGCCGTACCTAATGAAGTGTCCTGTGAGTGCACTCCGATTTACAGTAGAAAAATCAACACTACACTTCTGCTTTTGCTTCTATTTTTCATGAGCTCAAAAGAATGGTGACAAGGTGGATTTCTCTCAAATATTGTCCACAAATCTGTTGAGATGTATCCACCTCACTAGTGTGGCATGACAAGAATTATTACACAGGTGTGACTTATAGGTTGACCGCAATAAAACGGCATTCTAAAACATTTTACAATTTCACAATTTTACGGTTTGGGAGGATCCAAGGGTGTCAATATTAATCACCCACCTAAAATAATGGCCCAAGCAATTTTTTGAAAAACATAACCAAATACTAATTTTATTATATTTATATATAATTTTATTTCAGGGATGGAACTGAATAATCAATTTAACTAAAGATGTAGTTTTGATGCATGACATTTTCTACCTAGAAGCAACCGACTGTTCGGGAAATTCCCGATGATCACCACGCCCCTGGTTTCATGCAACAAGAAAACATAACGGTCTTCTGAGGGAAGCTGGAAACTACAATGTGGCCCGCCACAAAAATTAGTTCGACAGGCCTGCTATACATATGCAGCTCTTTAACTCATTTCAATGTTCCTTGGCACCAAGATGCCTCAAGATGGCGCCAAAGCAATACTTTATATTGGTCAAGTACTTTGGCCTGAGCACAAAAACAACCCATGGATGGGTTTTCAGCAATAAGGTAGGTTCCAAAAGAACAATCAGTAAATAGGTTGAATCCAAAGGAAAGCTTATTATTATCAGTTTATGAATAAGGTTGCCCTAAGTAAATGCTCAAAGTAAACATTGCCTGACATATATGCTGTAAAAATACATTTACACTCTCGTGAACGCCTTGATTCAAATTATTGCAATGATGAGTGGCTGACAAGAACTAGCATAACTAAAAAAAATTTATATAGACCATCAAAATGGATACTCTTGTTTTCAAATTTCCTGTCATTTATTTCTTCCAAGGAAATCACAATTTGGGAGAAACCACCGAGAGGTCACATAAGAGCAAGCTTTGCAGGCAAGACTGCATGGAAAGCCAGCAAACACGGGCACCTTCACCAAGTGGAGAAACTTACCTTTGTACTGTAGAGCAAACCAGTATTATTTTTCAGCAATTCAGAGAAAACACCAACCAGCATTCCAAAGTCAAGCTCAGAGAAGAAGAAAACAAGCTCACCCGATGACGTCTCCGTGAATACTGCCAATGTCTGACCTCCCACTGTCTGCATTGTCAATGGGTGTTCCCGCGGAGCAGACACTGTCTTGTCTTCTATACCCTCAATCACAGTCAACTCTTCATTTAATGTAAAAGACACCTGTAAGTTACATTTCTGTTAAAATTTGCATTGCTCATTTATAACCCACCCAATTCATAGTACAGTTAGACTGTACAGGGAGTGATGACTAAGATGAAGGCCAGGCCAACATATTCCACTAGGATAACTACCCAATAAAACAGTTGCAGATGGTTGTCATTGATAAACAGTAGTATGGTTCTTACCTCTGGTTTCCCTTGGTTTCCTTTCCTTGAAAGAAGAAAACAATGATTGTGTTAATAAACCAGAATAAAAAATTGCAACTTTGTAAAATTAAATAAAAGGAAGCCTTACACAGTTTAATCAGTAGAAATGATCTTAATCTCATTATGTCATAAATATCAAACATAAATGACCAGAAGTAGCAAATTAAAAACACAAGCTTTTATTCTCCTTGCTGTTATGATTACACATACTTGGAGATTCTGAGTTTTCCAACTTCGCCTCTTCCTGTGGCCTTTTCCCATTGATGAGAGAGGTACTTGGGCACCTGCGTTCAGAGTCAGAACGCATTTGTTTACTTGATGCATTTCAAGAGAAGCTGAATACCCCACACATAGGCAATAAACCGCTTAACAATTGATATTACCGAAAAACATACAACTATAAGTCTTGGAACTAAAACTATTGGTACAAACACGGTACAACTACTAATCTTAATGTTATGCTGAACAACCACGACTAACGACATGAAGGAGAAACGTTTAGTAAGTTTTTATTATTATTGTCGTTCTTGTGATGTGTTACAAAGACCTCGCCTGAGGTTAAATTTTATATAGAAATATTGTATACTCGTTTCGTTTAAGCCACCGTTGCGGCAGCTACACTAAAGACACTAAAGCCAGTTTAGCCTTGGATTTGTAGAAGCTGGCCATTATTTCGAAAACCTACATCGATACACATACCTTTACAAGCCAGACGCCCGTATTTAGTTTAGCGCCGGTTAAATCAACTTCTCCTGCTTTCTCTGACATCGTAGTTTAGCTTTATTTTAGATTTAGCAAGCTAGCTATTTGTTCAAAGTACCATGCACAGGCATACTACGCACTACGGTGCCTTAGAAGGTCCAAAACTAAAATATTTTACGGTGTGTGTGTGCGTGGGGGAGTGTGAGTGTAAATATCTATATTTCTCTCTCTCTCTCTCTAAATATATATATATATATATATATATATATATATATATATATATATATATATATATATATATATATATGTGTGTGTGTGTGTGTGTGTGTGTTTTAATGCATTTTCATTTATTAAATAGAATTGAAGACTTATAGATGTCAAATAAGCATGATGAGTGGAAGGGTTAGCCCTGGTGAACGAAGTAACTTTTTGACACAAAAACGCCACCAATTTCAGTGAAAACATTTTGATTGTGCATGCACTCACACACAACTTTTTCACATCAGGGACAATGTAATCAAATACAGAAAAGAATGCCAAAAATAATTTAATACAATAAAACGGAACACTTATTAATTTTTTTAAATGGCAAACATTTATTTTCTTAAAATGGCAAAAATCAGACGGTAAGACGACAGATCTGTCACTCACCCCCGGCAGACATGACATAAACAGACAAGAAAATGCAATTTTATTATGATGGTCAATGGTCATATATACCAGAACTATAATTTCAGATGTCTGTGGCTGATTTTGTTTTGACTACTTTGTGATTAAGTCGCACTTCAAACAAGTTCACTTTCTTTATGTTTACCCTATTCCTAAATTATTTGATGTGCAGCATTACTCCAATTTCCACTTCTCTTTTCTTCTAAAAATAAAAAGGACCTGCAAAAAATAGTTTACACACACACACACACACACACACATATATATATATATATATATATATATATATATATATATATATATATATATATATATATATATATATATATATATATATATATATATATATATATGTATATATATATAATTTTATTTTTGATTTTTTTTTTTTTTTTGGGGGGGGGGGGTTAATAACACCAGAACAATTTTAAACTACATTGGTTCCATTTTAAGTAATATCAGAGTTGGACGAAACATTATTTACAGTCAAATAATTTTCTATTAACTACATTAAACTAATAGTATAATTTCCTGGAAAACTCCACCTGCTCCCGGAGCTTATCTTCCAAATAATTGTCCATTTATAATTATGTATTATTGTGTAGACAAAATTTCAATGTAAACATTGTCCTTACAGGAACATCCTATCGTTGCTGTGGGAGAAGCGTGTGTTCAGTTCCTGAGATTTCTTCAGCAGACGCTTTTTCTGCACATCATCGAAGCGGTTGACCTGCAGGTCAGTTTCCCGGTCAAATGCTCTTCTCTCCGCTGGCTTGTCCCCCACCTGCTTTGCTTTCTCTTTCATGTTCTTTGTATGCAAACTCATCAGAGATTCTGAGCGTTTATTTTTCTTAAATCAAGAAGAAAGTGTTACAGATTTAGCATGAATATGAACATATACCTTGTCAAGTACAAGATTATAAAATACAAAGAACAGTGATTGTTGGTACAACTTACATTATATTTGGACACCTTGTCTGCCATTTCCAAATCCTTTTGAGAGATTTGTGCCACAGAGTCTTTCTCAGTCTCACCCCTTTTCTTCTTCTCGAGGCGCTCCTATTGTTCAAGAAGAAACTCATTACTGTGTTAAAATTATGCTGCAAATATATACATGTGATACTAATAAGTCAAGAATGGCAATTTGTTGGCTTTTCCTACCCTGGCCTTGCGTTCTGTGTCTGCAGGTGTATCGGTCCAAATGGACCGGTCACCCTTCTCCGGACCAGACCTCTTCTTGAAAGTGCGAGCCCCCAATCCAATGTGTTGTAGTTCTGGTGGAAGCTCTGTCATCCAAGTCTCTCGGCTTGGCGCGACAGGAGTATCCTAGAAATGCAAAAATATACATTTGCACCAATGTAGAGAGTAAAGCTGCACTGTGCTTTCTGTATTTTAAACACGGACAATTTTTCACAGAACTTTTGTGACTTTTGCTAGACTTAAGAAAAAAATAAAGACTGAAAAGTAGTTACATAAAAGTTATAAGAAAATGTTGGACTCACCACTTTTGTCAGCTTGTCTTTCATTATTTGTGCCCTGCGTTCAATGTCCAATGCCACTGTATTTTGAACTGGACCATTGGATGGCATGGGTCCAATAATAACCTCATCCTCCCCTTCGCTGCTGAAAGAGTCAGCCTTGTAGCCTGGGGGTAAGGCAGGTCCTGGAAAACCCTCTTCATCACAGTCATTGTCATCATTAAACACTGCACTGCGGAAACCAGGAGGCAAAGCAGGTCCTAGCACAGGTGGCCTGAAAGAAAAGTTAAGATACAACTTTCCCCAAAAACAATTAATCTAACTTCACACAGGCTAGTTCTTTGCTACGTTAACTGTCATCACTAGTTACTGTACTCGTTTGCTTTTCGTGCATTTAAGACATTCGTCGGTCACCTCTCTGGTGAACTCTGTTTCTTGCCAAAACCTGGTGGTAATGCTGGTCCAAAGAAGCCGTCATCTTCTTCGGCCTTTGTCTTCTCCACTCTTTTTAACGACAAATGTTATGTATTGTTTATTTTCATTGTTACGTTTATGTATGCCGTAATCTCATGCGATTTACATACTCTGCATTTTTGTCTTCAGGCGCATGTCCCGTCTTGACTCTTTTGACGATCACTTCTTCACTTTCATCCGACGAGCTGGACAGTTCTCCTCGTTTAAAACCAGGAGGCAAAGCGGGACCGGCAACTAACACGAATCACAAAACCACGATGAAACTGACAGGGATTTAACATTGTATGTCCTGTATACTCACATTCACGTTCATCATCAGAATCGTCAGCATTTTTAAAGTTAGGGGGCAAAGCAGGTCCTATTGAATTTTGAGAGGCCATATTGGCACCGGTTAACACAAACTGCGCTTTATTCGCTTTCTAAGATTTGTTTTAAGTCATTACTCTACATGTAAAATACTACACAACATTCAGCATCTAGGTAGGTAGACATTTTGAGCAACACTACGCATGCGCAGTCTCTTTTACTACACAGGATGTTGCCTACAAGAATGAGAGTATTGTCAATCGTAGTCCTTGTGATTGCTACGATTGCAGTTCAGTATGTATAGTTAATAACTCTGTCATATGGGTAATGTATCTGCTTCGGCTAATTTCGTATTGTTCGGTGTTTGTTTAAAATTTGTGACTGGACTGGAAACAAGGAAATGTTTATTTTGAAAGTATCACCCGGAAACAGTGTTATTTCCACTTTCTGTCATGGTGGAAATTTGCGGCTCATCTACGCCTTCTACATTACAGCGCTGCACATTTAACAGTATTGGGTCTGTCGGTCTCCATTGTATCGATATGTGCTGTTATTTACGAATTACCTCAAAATTGCACTAGTAGGGCCGAGGGCATGGTACATAAGAGATAATTTACAACTAGTTAGAGCCTGAGTTGCTTGACGACGTGCAAAAATAACCGCCATCTTTAACTGCGACCAAGTCGTTAAATTCTTTCCCGATTCTGACACAGATTTTCGAAACATTAGACATGCAATTATGAATGATACATACAGGACACGCGGTGATTTTAAAATGGGGGCGGGGCTTTCATAACAGGTAGAAGACGTCATAGTTCACATACTGTATTATGAAAATATGACTGCACTACATTTCACAATTAACATCACAGTTACACATTTACAATTACAAAGGGGCAGCACTGGTCAAAGGATGGGGGCGCTATCTCAGGGATTTTAGTGCCTTGCCTATAGCAGCCATTGGAAATAGGAAATTCAATCAATCAATCAAACTTGTTACTTTTTCAATATGCTGTATGTACTACATTGAATTTTCGATCGTAATTTGACGCAGCATGATATCCATAATTAAATCGTGAATAATTACAAATGATGGTTGCAGATTTTATATCTCTTGTGTAATCCTGCTCAGTTTTCCAATGGAACTATTCCACAATCTTCACAAACATATTAATTATTATTACATTATTACATGATTGAAAATTTGTTTTATAGTGATCTTTTATTTTGTTAAGTTTTATACTGGTATGCATTGTCATTATAGTGACACAGCCTCCCGCAAACGAGCCAGAAATAAAACTGATGTTACACAAGATATCTTCTGGAGTTGCTGAATAAAATGCGCCTCATGTCTAAAGAGCAAGTGAGTTGGAGTCACTCCATGTGACAGGACGGCCATACACTTGGCTTTCAAAGGGGTCTGGAGTACTCATGCAGACCCCATTGAGAGCACTAGTAGCAACCTAGCTCGGTGCTAAATGCAAACCAGCAGCCTACCAAGCACGTTGCTGACCCAAGTAGCTAGCGTCTGTTAGCGTCTAGCGTTTCTGTTTTGCTTCCCAAATAGTTTTCAAATAGGGACCATGAGCTCCGTATCTGATGCTGTTGACACATTCTATATGCAATATCAAGCAGCAAAGTGTCTTCTTTATTAAGCAAAGGCATCAATCCACTCTTCTCGTGCTACAGGCTGGTTAAAATTGTGACACTTGACCTTTGACCACAGGAAGGTGGGAGGCTAGAGCACAGATTGAGATGGTCCAGAAAGTCAATGAAGTAGACCTGAATAACATTTGACATTACTTAATGCTGCCCACCGCAGAGATGATTTAGCTTCATGTTCCTGAAGCTCATGATGCCTGACCGGAGGCGATTCTAGGATCAGAGGTTTAGGGGTGCTATAATGACGTTTAGGGCTGCTTGGGTGCTACAGGGAGGAGGGGTGAGGGTACGTGATAGGTAGCTTGTCATGGTTTGGATGTGCTTCCCGCTCCAAAAATTGCATGGGAAAGTCAATGACTAAACCAAATCTAATAAAAGTTATGCAAAGGAGAAAAGGACTTAAAAAGAGCACACAGTAAAATTATATCTATATACAGCCTGTATATCCTGTAAAATGTTTGGGGGTGCTATTTTTCAGTTTGGCCCAAAAAGGGGCTAAATACGTATCTGTGCCTGACCCTCACAAAATCTTTCAAATAATAATGATAACGGGGAAAAAATAACCAGGTTTCAGTATTGAAAGAATGTTAGTAGACTTATAAACACACACACACACACACACACATATATAAATATTTCAATTACATTAATGCTTATGGAACCTAAGAACAACAGTCAACCCTGATTTTGAAAAATTCAATAAAAAGACACAAAGCTGTTAATCAGTCAATAAATATACTAATTCTACCAGCATTTTATGTATATACAAAAGATATTTTCAATTTAGTTTTACAAGTTAGTTATAGAAAATCAAGGTGTGAAATTCTTTGGGTGACAAAAGGCAAGATTTATTTTCACTTGGCACATGGGGATGTTTGGGATGAGATTTGGGGGTTATACCGCTTTGTTTTTGCTTTAAAAGTCAAGAGTTTTCTTCAATATAGGACATCAAGAATGACATCTAGAGCCTCGTGCATTGTGCAATGTGCCAAAGAAGTGAGCGTGGGAAAGTGTCCACCTTTGCCCATTCCGTTTTTGCCAGACCAAGGGTTCTGCTCTCTGTGAATCCTCTTTTTGTGTTCTGTCTCTTACCACTTGAGGCCACTTGGCTTAGAATGAGTTGATGAGATGGATTTGCATTCACATGTCTACACAGAGGATATATCACCACTTAAATGGAAAGCATACTTCATAATATTACCAATATTCAGCTTTTATGGCAGCAATTGGACAAATGCTTTTGTTTAAAGGGCACTGGACTTTGAGTAAGTAACCATGATGAGGATGAAGTGATGAGCTACTTAAAAATATGTTTGCTCGCTTGCTCGTTTAATAGCTTAGTAAAAGCACAGTACCAATTCCAAAAATCTTTCAAATCTTTAAGAAATGTGCTCATGCAGCTTCCATCTTTCTTGGCTATGTGCGCGTTTATCCGAGTCTGTGCGTCCTTGATGGGTGCGGGTGCAAACATGCTGATTGTTCGATGTGACGTAACATTTTTTTAAAATTTATTTATGTTGTAGTAGCCTAATAATACCCCTCATTTTCTCAAAGAAAGGATGAACCTAGCAGTCTTTTTAGGGGGTTGAAGGAAACGCCCACATCCGTATACAGAGGTCTCCCGAAGCCAACCAATCCTCTTCATTCATTGAAGTTGTAGCAGGGCAACGTTTAAAAGCGCTTCACAACACGAGCACACCAACTTCACATTACTGTACCACGCAAGACGAGCACGTGCTTCAATGTAAACGCCGCGGAAGTCGTTTTTACGCACGGGTCACAAAAATGGCCGTGCTCAATCATTTGACGGCAGCTTGTTGGAAGTATTTGCACGGCGATCATCTGAATAAGCATCTGGTGGTCACACTGCGGGCTTTGCACAAGTCGGCTGCCAGCGAGGCTTTTGGGATCCCGGCGTCAACAGAGGAGGATAGTGTGGACCCAAGTCTCATCACAGCGGGACAGCTCGCTGACAAAAACATAAAAGTTAAGAGCTTGAAGGAGATGCCTGGACCCAGTACGACGTCCAACCTCGTCGAGTTCTTCTGGAGAGACGGTTTTAGTAGGATTCATCAAATTCAGGTAATGGCATCTAAAATGGGTAAACTGGCTCAGGATGTTGGATAAAAGTGCATGACGTGAATTGTCCATATATTTCCAAACCAAGGTAAACAAAAGCAAAATAAGACTTTTTAGTTTACTCTAATTTTGCCACCATGCGTTTTTAGTTTATGCATCTGACCAGAATACATGACTAATACTGTAGGCCTATATTGTACAAACGTATTTAATATGGCATTCGTGTTAACACTCTTATAAAGCATGCCAACTGTGTTCTTTTGATTCACATAACCATATGACAATGCAGGAAGCTCCAGAATTGTTTTCTTCTGGTGCTAAAGGGGGGCTTGGGAAATAACTATATTTTAAAGTACTGTATAAAATGTTGGAAGCACTTAAGGCTACCCAGATTTCTGATGGGGCTACATATTCTCCTAGCCCATGTATAAGGTAATTGCTCCTGCATCAATCCTTCATTGCTAATTTCTTCTAAATTGGCTTATTGCAGCCTTCACGTACACACAATGGGCAGCTAATAAATATACAGTATGTTATAGTTGTAGAACTACAAAAACATAATGCCCAATTTGTGAGTGGCACATAAATGTACGCATGAGTTCTGTGGAGTGTTGTTATAAAAATTGGGGAATATGATATTCTTCTTGAAAAGTACTCTAGGAATTAAATTATGGAAATATGCATGTCATTAACCATTGAATCTGACGAAGTGACAGTACAGCATTCCATAACTTTTAAAAACACATGTAAAATAAAGATGACCAAACAAGAATAATGCTGCAGCATCTGATAATGGTTGTTAATGTGTCATAGATGGAGCACAGCAAGAAATATGGAAAAATTTTCAAATCCCATTTTGGGCCCCAACTGGTGGTCTCCATTGCCAGTCGGGATCTTGTGGCTGAGGTGCTGAGGGCTGAAGGTGTGGCCCCTCAGAGAGCCAACATGGAGTCCTGGAAAGAGTACAGAGACATGAGGGGACGTTCAACAGGCCTCATCTCAGCGTGAGTAGTTCTTCTTTCAATCAAGTGGCAGAAATAATACATTATGCCCAGTACACATTCTGGGTTAAGCAGAAAAATCATGAATTTGTGGTCCAGTTTTCAGCACCATTTGTATCCGAACAATTTGCCAAAAATATACCTAGAATTTTCCTATTACTTCCTATAGACTAAAGGTCAATACAAATCCTCAAATTGCTATTTTTCTACAGGGAGGGAGAGCATTGGCTGAAAATGCGAAGTGTGCTAAGGCAGCTCATCATGCGCCCTCGAGATGTGGCAGTCTTCTCTGAAGACATTAACAAGGTGGTAGACGACCTGATCAAGAGAATTTGTATTGTACGCAGTCATGAGATGGATGGCGCAACTGTGCTCAACGTGAATGACCTCTTCTTCAAATATGCCATGGAAGGTTAGTAGATAATGCAATTTTGTGATGAAGACGAGGTTACTATATGCCCCAAAATGCAACTGAAATTATTTCTATTTTTGACTTTACAGGTATAGCAGCCATTTTGTACGAGTGTCGTTTAGGCTGCCTGGAAAATGAGATTCCCCAGGAAACTCAAAACTACATCAGTGCACTGCACCTCATGTTCAGTTCCTTCAAGACTACCATGTATGCCGGAGCTATCCCCAAGTGGCTGCGGCCCATCATCCCAAAACCTTGGGAGGAGTTCTGCTTCTCTTGGGATGGCCTCTTCAAATTCAGTAAGTCAGCAACATTGTGACGTTGGAGGCACAGGCCTGCACAGTGCATTTTTGCTACAGTATATATACATTCGATAGAACAGTATGTTCAAATACAGTAACTACGAACAAAGTATTTTTAAAAGGTCACTTTTTAGCTATTTAGAGTGCAGGTGTCAAACCGAAGGCCCTGGGGCACGCCACATCATTTTTATGCGGCCCTCTAAAGCACGTCATGTGGTTTTATTTCATGTTTCTTGGTCAAATATGTACCAATGTTGCAAATTGTCTTTACCTTTAATAATGTTGGGCTATTGAACGCATTAAACTAGTTAAACAAGCCATTTTCTTAGACCTCTGATTTCTAAACTATTATATTTTGTATATGTAACAATATGCAAATATATACAAATACATGTAGTGTTTTTTTCGTTTTTGTTTTTTTTGTAATAAAAATGACTTTGACACCTGTGTATTAGAAGACGCATACTCCCAGATAGTCATTTGTAAATTGATAATTGTGAAAGTGAAGTGAAATTCCCTACAGAATGAGTTTGTGGGAGTATGGGTTCCGTTTGTTACATAACCTGCTCTCTCCTGTTCCTTTCTTTCTTTCATTATCCTCCCTCGACTTCCCTTCCCTTGTTGCCCCAACCCCCCCTTCTCTATTCATCCCACCTTCTCTGTGTGTCTCTACTCTCAGGCGTTATTCACATTGATAAGAGACTCGGTGAGATCAAGGCCCAGCTTGAGCGGGGAGAGGAGGTGAAGGGAGGACTGCTTACGCACATGCTCGTCACCAAGGAGATGAGCATGGAGGAAATCTACGCCAATGCAACAGAGATGTTACTCGCTGGGGTGGACACGGTGTGTGATAGGCAATCCGTGCAGTCCTGGAATGTAGCGGTGCACTCAATGTAGCTTTTAGCGGCAGATGAAGGAATCACACATGCGTGTTTGTGAGTGTGTATGCGTGTGTGACCAAGTCAGTGTTAAGTTTCAAAGGTGGCGTTTCTGGCGCCACATCCTTGCCTGTGTGGCTGTGCCAGCGTTAGGTCAAGTAGTCACTAGTGGTGGTAGGGGTGTTCCACAGAACCCCCCCACCATGATAAACTTGTTCTCAGTCTGATTTGGTTTCTTGTGATTGGTCTGTGTCTGTTAGATCTACACAGGGGGGCTTTTGTCTTTTTTCCCCTCCAGACATCTGTGTTTGGACTTCATGTTTCCACATGAGGCCATAATTAGAAAGCACTTGCACTGATACAGTTCTTAGGGAATTATTGTTATTACATGTTCACCATTATTTGGTAGACCAAATGATGTATTGCTGTAAAAATACTGTAAAGAAGAAAAGCAATGACTTACGGCAAAGATCCATTAATCAGATCTATGACCGGTATACAACTTTTGTAAGAGTTTCTGATTACTTACGCCACTACATTTGTCACAAATGGTTATTTTGGGTAAGGATCCTGGACTATTGTGCCCTGGTTGGCTGTCAACCAATTCAGGGTGTACCCCGCATACTGCCCGGAGCCAGCTGGGATAGGCTCCAGCACCCCCACGACCCTTGTGAGGAAAAGCAGCTAGGAAAATGGATGATGGATGGATGGGTGGATGGATGGATGGATGGATGGAAGGATGGATGGATCCTGGACTATGTTACAATACAAATTTGAGTCATCTTTTCAACAGTGTCGACTCATCCATGTCTCGGGTAAGAATAGGAATGTGTACATCTGCACAGCTACTGCTTAATTTGTTTGGGGTACTGTCCAATTTTTCCAAATTATGGGTCCGGAGTGTTTTGTGCTCATCTGGGGGCCGCAGGATAAAAGGATGTGTGTTTTTGTTGAACTTGTTGCAACGGCCATGTGCTGGTAGGGGGTGGATTTAGCTGCGCTGTGGCTTTACTCAGCAAACACAGGAGCTGTCAAGACACGTTAGCCACAGCTAGAGTTATGGCACAGAGTGGGCAGAGGTGAGCTGGGTTAGTGGGAACTGAGTGGGACAGATTCTCTTAGAATCTTAAAAGCCATTTTTTCTTAGTGGGGGAGTAAAGATGTGATGGATGCAAGAAAATTGGAGATGGTGGGGGATGGAGTGAAAGGAAGGCCTTTGAATATGAATTTGGATGGGCCTTTGTCATATGATTCCCCTTGGCCTTTGTCGCAGGTGTTGCCAGCGTCTCTGCCAGCTGGCCTTGATGAGCAGCAAGGGTGCTAAATGGGGGTGGGGGGTGTAGAGGACATATTGGAAGGCCCATACTGTAAGCTGGTGGCTGGAAAGTTCCCAAATGAAAAGAATGGCCTGGATAAAGATTTGTTTGTCCATTGTCAGACAGTGATCCCATACTGATCTCCAGGGTCTATACATAGTGACTAATTTGCAAGTGTCAGAAATACTTGGGTGGGAACGTAACAAGAAGACTGGACAGAAAGACAGGAAGAGGGAGTGAGATTTGAGGGCAAACTGTACACTATGGAAGATGACACATACATGAGAGTAAACTTACTTCTTTCTGTGAAATTTTACCGGAGTGAGCAATGATGTCCTGGTAATTTAAATGATGTTGAGTTGTGTCAGAGGAAATGTTTAGTCTTCGTGTGAGCCTATTTTAGTGTTTAATATGAAACAATGCATATTATGGAGCAAAAATTGTGGCTAGATTTAGCAAAAATTGTGACTAGATTTAGCACATCTAATTAAGATATATGCTGAATAATGACAAGAGGGCTAAAGGACAGCAGTGCAGCTGGTGTGTGCTCAGCACATGGAAAAAAAAGCCCCCCCCCCCACCCCCCACTCAAAAGCCCCTCACACTTTCTGAACACTTACGCAACGTGATAGAAGCTCTTATATCAGCAGTCACTGCTTGCAAAACTTATCCCATAAACGTAAGAGACTTTACTAAAACATTCCACACTTCAAAAAAGATTCCCAAATGTAACATTCTCTTACTTTACATATTTTTTCCAGACATCCTTCACCCTGTCATGGGCCAGCTACCTGTTAGCACGCCACCCTCAAATCCAAGCGCAAATCTACAAAGAGGTGGTGAGGACTTTAGGACCCCGAGCTGTTGCCATGGCTGAAGACATACCTCGCTTGCCTCTAATCAGAGGCCTGGTCAAAGAGACTCTCAGGTGCACATTGCCTGCTACAAACTCTGACTCAAATTTGTAGTCACATTCTATGCATAATTAAACATGTTTGTTAGTACAGTATTATATTTAAGTCCTATTGTAAAAGTGTGGTGCTGAATAACAGTCTTTGTGTGCTCCTCCCTGAGAGCAGGCTTTTTCCAGTTCTCCCAGGCAATGGACGGATTACCCAAGATGATTTGGTGGTGGGCGGATACTACATCCCCAAAGGGGTACGACGTGTGGACATTATACATGTGTGTCTTGTAGACTGAGCATGTGCTACAGGAAAATGGAGTCTTTTTTTTTTTTTTTTTTTTTTTTTTTTTTAACAGCCAGTTGTAATGTGATCCTGCATTACTCATGCATCTTTGTCGT
Source organism: Festucalex cinctus (assembly GCF_051991245.1). Lineage (NCBI taxonomy): Eukaryota > Metazoa > Chordata > Actinopteri > Syngnathiformes > Syngnathidae > Festucalex > Festucalex cinctus. Next base: position 20,455,146 of record NC_135414.1, on the reverse strand, counting down.
ACCAATACAGCTAGTCCAGTTGTTCTCAATAGCTTTCTCCCCCCCACTTTGTTAGACTCAGTTGGCTCTATGTCACTACTCCACTTCCTTGGACGAGGAGAACTTTGCTGATGCTTTAGACTTCCGACCAGATCGCTGGATAAGGAAAGATTCCTCAGATCGTGTTGACAACTTTGGCTCCATTCCCTTTGGCTACGGTATCAGGAGCTGCATTGGCAGGAGAATAGCTGAGTTAGAAATGCATCTAGTTCTGACAAGGGTAAGAAATAAACCCACTGTTGGCAACACAAATATTTCATGTATTCAAAGAACCATGCTTTGCATGAATGCAAATGTGCACACTACTCACTCTTGTCTTGTTATACAGCTAATCCAAAGGTTTCACATTGGCACGTCTCCTCTCACTGCAGAAGTGAAGGCCAAAACCCATGGTCTTCTTTGCCCTGCAGAGCCTATCCACCTACAATTCACTGACAGAGAAAATTAGGTGAAAAATTTATTGGTAAACATATATATATATATATATATATATATATATATATATGTATACATATATATATACTTATTACTCTCACAAGACTGTTTTCTGCATATAGTCCAATGTTTCTACTGAGGTTTTACTCGGGCAACAAATGAAGGACACACATCTTACTGGACCAATAATATAAAGTCAAATACTGTAGCTAATTATACATTTTTTTTTCTTTTTAGATCAGACCACTGCATTTTGTTAAAGCTGTGATTCCTATCATTAATCCTGTTTTCTGTTATAAAAAAATGAGTGCAACATGAACTGTACGCTACATAATCACGCTGTAGCCTACCATTGAAAATCAATGCAGATGTTGTATGTTATAAGTTTCAGCACATTTTTACATGTACTGTTTTCTCCCTGGCTTTGACAAAGAGATTCACGGTGAATTTTGATGGTAAACAGTGAATGTATTGGAAATTAACTTTTTTTTTTTTTATCAGCAATGTCTGTAATTCTCTTACTGTGGTGACTGTTGTCTGTGTTACATTTATTTTTTATTCCATTATTAAGTAGCCTAACTATTAATTTTAATCCCTTTTCATTCAGAAATGGTTGAATCAGCATGCTGGAATCTATGTATGTATGTGTATGAAAAAGAAATAGTTATCTAATTGATCAATAGATGGAAGCTATTTGTAAAGAGTTACAACTGTGAAACAAATAAAATGTAGGATTGTGTTTTTTATGCACTGTATCAGGACAAAACAGTTTAGTGTTTTTAATTGATGTATAATTTTATCTATTTTAGAGATTTAAAAAAATGTAACTAAGGAAGGGGTTAAGATTCTCATTAATTTGCTTGGAGGAAAATAGAACAATTTCATACATATTTGGAATTATTGTTATAATTCTTCTTCTTTTTTTCTTTTTTTTGCTATAGTTTTAGTAAAACTAGAAACCATAAATATGAAGTAATTATGATTTGTATTTTTAATATTTTCTTAACATAAGTATGTATTTGTATTTATCTGATTTGTTTTTCTTGTTTTTTATTTTATTTTTACTGCTTTCACCATAGTTTCAGAAAATGGAAACCAAAAATATAATGGAATTGTGATTTGAAAAATTAAATTTGTGTTTTTTTTTCTGTCAGAGATATGTAAAATGTGTTTGAAAATGTGCAAATATTCATTATTCATCATAGACACAATTAGAAAAGACAAAAATCCTAAGATTCCCATCAAACATACACGTGGCTACATATGATATAGCTTAGTTTTAAATGCATATTGCCCATTTAATTCATTAACACTAATATTTCAGTCATTCTAGAGGCTGATATGATGATTGTATTTATTGTTTTACCCCAATGTTCTTTTCTCACTCACGAGCTTACATTATTTAGGCGTAGAAGTGAACCGCCAACCGGCACCGAAGGCAAGTGACGGTTCCTCCCCATATTACGCTGCCGTATCCCATGGCTATGACAAATCCATTATGAAACGCTGGTCTCGCGATAGCTGTGAACGTCTGAACGAGAACAAAAGCGGAAGTAAATAGTCAGATAGGCACGTTAGCTACCGAGGGGCGTAAATAAAGTGATATGTTCAGCGTGCAAATTACTTGCATTTTTTAACTGGTTAATTTTAATTCTAATTTAAAGACGAGTTAGTAGAAACGGTTGATATATAGGCGCACCTGAGACGTTAATCCGAAACAGTCGCGTTACGGGCGTCTGATAGCACGTTTTGCGGCCTGGGACTTATGCTAAGTCAATCAGTATTGTTGCGGCTGAGTTAAGCTAACGGCGCGTTTAGCATCTTAGCTTAAACTATAGACTAAAGTGGCCATTTACTTCAGCAAATGTCTACTCTTCCTCGAGGCGTATAATCAATCCGGGCAGTGGTGACAAAAACAATTCCCAGCTGGATCTAAAATGATAATAGAAAATCTGGATGCTTTGAAAACATGGCTGTCTGACACGCTTGAGCCCATGTAAGTAGAAACGTTAGCTGTTAGCTACAACTAAGTTGAAATTGTAGTTGACTCGGTGTGAAAGAGATTTTGTCCCACAAGCATACACTTACACAGCAGAGAAGTGTGGATGGCATTAATAGTTCATTTATTTAATAACATGTCTATATTATCCCCGAGGATCTGCTGCCATTTTAAAGTTGTTTGTTCTACTATTGTAGCTGCGATGCAGACCCCTCAGCACTCGCCAAGTATGTTGTTGCCCTGGTGAAGAAAGACAAAAGTGAAAAAGAACTAAAAGCCTTGTGTATTGACCAGTTGGACGTGTTTCTCCAGAAGGGTACCTTTTTGGTCTTATAGTAACAATTTGTCCAGTTACAATTATTGTCTGAACGTCAATATGGTTTCTATTGATTATTTTATTGACTCAAATTATCTTCCAGAGACTCAGCAATTTGTGGACAAGCTGTTTGATGCTATAGACAGCAAAAGCTACCTGCCTCAGACGGAACCCCCACCCACTTTGGTCAAGGTTGAGAAAGATGAGCCGAAAAAAGAGGAGGTAATTTTTATTTTTTATTTATTTTTTTATTTTTTTTTTAAATCATAAAATGAGGATAAGCGTTTTGGAAGATGGATGGATAAAAGTGTTAATTTTTTTCCCAAGTGTAACAGATGAAAAGAAGTGACAAACTGACACATCACGTTTTCACCTTCATTTAACATGTCTGTCTTGATTGTTAAAATTGTATATAAAATTTTAGTTATACCTTTGTCATGTACAGTTGCAATTTGGTCTAACATGCATTGTTTTTGTTGCTCAGGCAAACAGAGAAGAAGAACGTGACAAAAAGTTCTCTCGAAGAGTGAATAGCAGCCCTCCACCATCTAGTTCTCGTTACAGTAGAGATAGCAGGTGTGTGCAACTAATGTCCATTTTACATGTAATATTTGGTATCATCTTTAACTCCCTATCATATATGTTGTTGTAATCCAAATTATTAGGCGAGTAGATGATCGTAAGAGAGATGACCGTTCCAGGAAGAGGGATTACGACCGCAACCCACCCAGAAGGGACTCTTACCGTGATCGCTACAATCGGAGGAGGGGTCGCAGTCGTAGTTACAGTCGTAGCCGAAGCCGGAGCTGGAGCAAGGATCGTACTCGAGACCGTGACCGAGACAGGGAGAGAGACCGGGACAGAGACCGGGACCGGGATCGAGCCCGAAGCGGGAGTCCTCCTCACAGCAGAACTCGTTCAAGAAGCAGGAGTAGAGGTAAGACATTGATTGCTGCAAGTGCAGATGTTTCCTGAAAGAAAATGCATTAAAACCAGCATTATGAACTGGCCTATTTCAGTTGTGATAGTGGCTCATTCTGCCCTGAATAGAAAGAAAGACTTTGGATACCTGGCAACACTTACTAATAACTTCAAATGTCAAGTTGTTTGCACTCAAATGTTTGGATTTGGTTTAATTTAATTTAATTTCCGTCACACTCATCGTTTACAGAACGGGATCCTGGGAAGTTGAAGTATGATCACGATCGAGTGGACAGGTTGGAAGGTGGTGAGGGTTACACCCCGGCTCTTCTAGTTTCAACTGCAACCACTTCCCATTTCCCTGTGCCAACACTGAGTAGCACCATCACGGTCATCGCGCCCACTCATCATCACAGCAACAACACAACTGAAAGCTGGTCAGATTTCCACCCAGAGCACCCTGTGGATCGCGGCCCTTTTAGAGGGCCCCCTCCTCAACCGAGGAAACGGTGCCGTGACTATGATGGTGAGGAAAACAGAAAAGTGGACAGTATGAACTTTTTGCACTGATTAAACCCATGTAGACATTATTTTGGTAATGTCATGTCTGTCCTTCAGAGAAAGGCTTCTGCATGAGAGGAGACATGTGCCCTTTCGACCATGGCAGTGACCCAGTTGTAGTGGAGGATGTCGGTCTGCCCAATATGCTGCCTTTCCAACCTCCACCCATCCCGGTTGTGGATGGTCCTCCGCCCCCAGGCCTTCCACCTCCACCACTAATGAACCCCTCACCTGTCAATCTGGGCCCTCCCGTACCTCCACCAGGCACGCTTCCACCAAGCCTTCCGCCCGTTGCAGGTAAGAAATATAATAAGAAAATTCATAACATACTGGAGAATAGGCACTTGCATTTTTAGTGAAATTTTGAACATTGTCTAAAAGGGGTTGTGTTGCCTGATAAACAATCTCGCAGTTGAATTTTATTTTGATTTGCCGCTGCTTGACAGTCGAAAATAACTTCTATAGTACAGGATAATTTCCGCTTGTTGTAGGCACTTATATTTTTCTGCCATTTCAGGACCACCACCACCTCTTCCTCCACTTCAACCATCTGGAATGGATGCTCCTCCAAATTCCATTACGAGTGCTGTTCCCACTATTGTCACCTCTGGCATGCGCTCGTCATTGCCTCCACCACTTTTCCCCTCAGGTGATAGTAGTTGTGTAACTTTGATTGTTCGCTCTTCAATGCATTTGCAACCTATTGACATTAATATTGGTTACCCCATTTCTTGTTGTACTCTATGTGCCAGATACATATGAGACTGATGTGTATAACCCTGAGGCTCCCAGTATCACAAGTAGCTCCAGGCCAGTGTACCGTCACCGGGTCAATGCCCAGAGGCCCAACCTGATTGGCCTCACTATGGGGGATGTGGACCAGCCACCGAAAGGTAGGCCTCATCTGATGGCCAACGTAATTTCATTCTGAATCAGTATTTCATATATACAATGACATTGCTTTTGGAGTCATTTTGAATACATTTACAAGTGATAAAATAGCTTTTCCATGCACGTTCCACATTTCCGCTGTTTAGAATAATTACGGGCTCATGGTCATGTTTCCTTACCTGTGTAATGGTCAACTCTTGTCAAGCAGCATGATGTAGACCAGTCAGTTAGGCTTTGTCCTTCCCCAGACAAGGTTCCAAACAACAGTATGAGAATTGTTATGGATTCTGGCCTGAGGAAGAGACCAGCTGCTTTACATGATGGAGGCATTCTCCACAAGAAACCTTGGTTTGACAGGTGAGACGTTTTGTGGAGTATTACATAGGCAAGATTAACAAAAGTGGTCTCATAGACAATATATTCTTTTGCCCCCAGACCTAACTATAACAAACCCAACCACCTGGGCTACCACAGAAGAGGTCCTTTTAATTCTTCTAACACGAAGCTGCTGGTTCGGCAAATTCCCTCCGAACTCAACAACATCAGCAAACTCAATGAACATTTCAGCAAGTTTGGAACCATCGTCAACCTGCAGGTAGGTCAACGCTTAACTGCTGTGATCTTGTTTGTTTCCTTTGTTAGTCCGCTGTCTGGTGGTGCAAAGTTTAGCAAATATGAGCTAATATGTAACTTTGTGAGCATGCATGTGTATGTGTCTGTCAATGCCAGTCAAATATAAAGAATGTAATTTCCCTTTACAGTGTAAAATTGGATCGTTTTAAAATTGAGTTTAACATGGACATTTGATTCACAAAGTGTTTGAAATGCTATTAAACTGTTTCACAATCACAGTTTGTTGTATAGTTTATATTTATGTTTTAATCTTTTGTTTTGGCAGTTCTCTCTCTTAGGACTCGTTCACACAGAAGTGAAGCTGATCTTTTTGTTCATCATTTTTAAAAGTTTGCTGTAAGCACAAAATTGTTTCAAGAAATGTGTGTGTCCACATGAAGGCGCTGAAATGCCATCATAGTATGTATTTAAGGCCTGAAGTGGCACTGTAACACTTCCACAGGAAGTCTCAAAAAAATAAAATTAATTAGCCTGTGCAGTGTTAACTTATTCACAGCAATGGCGGGAATGTAAAGCAAGCAAGAAAGGATACATTTGTGTGGATTTACGACAAGGTAGAACTTCAGCTTCCGAATGAAAGCCCATATCGTCAAGGCAAAGAAAGTTAAAACATGCTGATCTACAATTGTTGGAGTGGTTGCCATGTTCGTGCACAGTCACATGAGTACTATGCCAACCACTTCATCGTCTCAGGGAATGTGTTGGACACATGGAAATGTATAGGGCACCGTTTTGAGATCTATCCATTGAGATTGCCGACTCCATGTGGACGAAACATTGAAATGATAAAATAACTTAATGGGTACACAGAAACACATTTCTGTGTGGACGGGGCCTCCGGGGAACTTCGGGGCTGAGCTTGGTCCCTATGTCGTGCAAATATTGGGGATCCACCAATCTATTGACTTCTTAAACCTTTAGGTTGCTTTAAGTGGCATTAAGGTTTTGTTCCGTTAGTTTTAAGAAAAGCATTATCCATCAAATAACAATTTCACAACTGTTTTAAGTGCCATTTATTCTGTATTGTTTCCATGTTTTAAGATGTGCTCTATATTTCCGAAGGTGGCCTACCAGAATGACCCAGAGGGTGCGCTGATCCAGTTTGCATCCCCAGATGAGGCCAAGCGAGCCATACAAAGCACAGAGGCCATCCTCAATAACCGCTTCATCCGAGTGCATTGGTTCCGGGAGAATGGAAGTGATGGACTAGGACATGGACTGTCTCACATACAGCAGTTGCAGTCACAGCCAGCCATAGTAAACTGTTATTTTTGATCTGATCAATATAGTCTTGGGATTGGGGGAGATTCATGCTCTGCACAAATGATAATTCCTTCACTGTTCTAGCATTGTATGAGTTGGAATTCTTAGTTTGTTTCAGATTATGTACACATTGTATATTTTGGGGTAAACAGTACAGCATTAAAAATACATTTAATTAATATTATTAATATTAATCTAATATTTAATTGATTAATACATATAACTAATACATTTTCCAGCAACAACATTTATGGGTTGAGAACCTTCAAACACGTTTTTACAGCATTTCTTTTAAATCTTTTTATAATTCAGCAGCCCTCAGCGACTTCGTTGAAGCAGTCTGTCAAAGATCGCCTTGGGCCTCTTCTCACTGCAAATTCCGAGCCTTCACAAGACTCCAGTGTAGCTTCTCAGGTGCGTATTTGTGGGAGTGTTACAAGTCTGCTTGTCAAAAAAATAGTATTTGTAATGGCATGTAAATTCTCCTCCCTCCCCCAACTGATTCAGAACCCTGCTAAAGTGTCAGTGAAGGAGCGTTTGGGTTTCTCGACCAAACCTGCTGCTCCTGTTGAAAAGGTAAATGTCAGTCAATCAGATCTCCGTTTCCCTTTTCATTGTATGAAGGTTTTTTGTGTTCACATTTTATGCAATTGTAGGTGTTTTCGACTTCGGCAGGCCTCTCAAAGACTGTATACAATCCTGCAGCCTTAAAAGCTGTCCAAAAAACCACTGATGACTCTGTGAAGAAGAAACGGGTGAGAAGGGAAATGGCTGACTGGAAGGGCTCACAAAACCCCTGCCTATACCCATCAATGAAGTGTTATTGAAATGAGCGTGATCGAAGTATAATTCTATATTTATAAATAATCATACCAGAGGTGGGCGTGCCAATGAATTTTGAGCGATCGTCAATTGTCAACAGTCGGGACATCCTTCTGTCATTGTCAGTCCGTCAATATTTCCGTCATTGATCAGCAAAAATGGGCATTACTTCATTGATGGATTAGATTGACAATTTATTGACGGACAAAAAAACATTTATCGCAATGCTAAGCTCAACAATTGTCAACAAAATGGGCATCCATCATTGACGGACCTTCCATCAGAATTGACGGAATGCCTCACCTCTGAATTAAACCTATTGAAATTCGTAAGATTTATTGTCGTTCAATTTTCTAGGGGTTGTGTTTCTCTTAGCTCGGCATGGTTTTTAGTAGAAGTAAGAAGTACTTCATGCTACATTGAAATGAAATGTAAAATAATTGAAAGTCGAGTGGGAAATGCTAACTAATAATAAGCCCAGTGGTATTGGTTGTGGTCATCTACAATAATGCAGTTGTAACTTTCAATAGCATCAGTATTTGATAATGTCCTGTCCGATAAATGCTTTCACAGGAAGCTCTAAGGCTACAGCAAGATGTGCGGAAGAAGAAGCAGGAAATACTGGAGAAACACATTGAAACACAGAAGGTACGATCATCTGGATGATTGTATGGTGGACGCTGAGGAAAGCGACAAAAGAGCATGTTGATTTTAATCCACTTCTTCAACAGTGATTGAAGTAATTTACTTAAAGAGATACTGTGATTGGTCATTACCAGCACCTGTGATGTCATTTTCAGTCGACGGTCAGTGGCAAAAGGTGTTTTTAAAGATTTTGTACATGAAAAAATATTTTATTTATCAAATTACTTACAGACAAAATCTTAACTTTTTATGCTAAAAATGGCTGAATGAGTCAAGTATTCCTTTAAAACAGTGAGTAGTTTCCATTACATTCCAAATTAGAATCATCTACAATGGCAATCAACTTATACTCAGTAATATGTAAGTTGTGGAGTAAAAGTTCAATGTGTATTTAGCTTGAACATGTCACATGCAGGGTTTGACTACAGTAATTGCTTTTCAAATGTTCATAAACATGATTGTTGGATAATGCAGCCTTATGCCCTGAAATGCTCAAATTATGCCCCTGTCGTCCACAGCTCCTGATCTCCAAACTTGAGAAAAACAAAACAATGAAAGCAGAGGATAAAGCCAAGATAATGGAAACCTTAGGTACTTTAACCAAGAGCATCACCAAACTGCAAGAGGAGATAAAAAGCATCTCAAGCAGCAGCAGCAATCTACTCACCGTAGTCAAGACCAAGGCCCAAGTAATACTTTATGAATGCTCAGCACACACATTCAGCTCTTACTGTATTCTGTTTTTTCCTCTCATGTTTGCTAGACCCACCCACTCCCCTCCCTTAATTATTTGGACATGATTTCATCTTCATTCAGTGAATCCCCAATTATATGTTTTGGGCCAGTGTACTATTAACAGGTCTCGTATTGTAGCCACTATACTGCCTGCCTTGACTTTCTTTGAAAGATAAGAGAATGTAATGTTTCGTCTCCCAGGCTCAGAGAGAACTGCTGGATACAGAACTGGACCTGTACAAGAAGACTCAAGCCGGAGAAGACACAGCTTTGTTGAAGATTAAGTATACCCAGTTGCAGATAGAGGTACAGTTGTGCTAATTTTACATATGCTGCTAGAATTTGTGATACGTGTGCTATTCTTAAAAGAAAACCTGAGTGATCAGTAAAAACACTTATTTTTAAAGGACTTCAAATTGAATTATAAAGCATTTCAGAATAGCACAATCATTAAGCAAAAATACAGAAATAAAACATAAATAAATAAAATCTAATCTTATTTAGATGTTCTCACCTCCAGTCATACATGGTTATAATTTCACTTCAATTTTCTTTTGTTTGCCCTCTGTGCTCCTGCTCAGGCTGCTAAAAGGGGACTGCTGACACCGGGCCGAGGTCGCGGGGTCTCAGCTCGAGGGCGTGGCGCTCCGAGGGCCCGTGGCAGAGGTGCCAGAGGACGGGGAAAAGGCGTTCCACTGCATGTGGTTGTGGACCATCGACCCAGAGCTCTGGAGATTTCCGCTTTCACCGACATGGAGCGGGTACATCTGCTGCCGCATTTTGCTGTAAGTCCGCTTATTCCTACAGTACTCAAGAGTAAGACAGTAGATGTCCACTAGACTGCAGTCCAGTCCACCACTGCATATACTGGTTATATTATACAAGTGAAAGTGGGACAAATGTCCAATTTGATTTTTATTCTCAAAATGATTTAATAATAGTAATATATCTTTGTTCATCTGTCAGTGGCGTATGCATCTATACTTCATGTAGTGTTTTTGTTTGGTAGTGTGTTGTGAGAGTTTTCTAATGTAAGAAATGTGTCATGGCTCCAACATAACAATCACACAAGGTTCCTAAATCAAACAGAAGTTCTTAAACTGTAAATATGTATGTATAATTGTGGAGCGATGTTTCTCTCATGAGACAGATTGTGAAGTGACCAATGTTCCGTATTGACAATTTTGAAGCAATTTGGAGAAATTGAAGATTGCCGGATTGATGAAAACAGTTTGTCTGCCGTCATCACCTACAGGACAAGAGCAGAGGCTGAGCAGGTGAGTTGCCTTCTAATTGTTATTGGTATTAATAAAGTGGTTCTTTACCTGAGTTCGATAGAACCCCAGGTGTTTGGTGAGTCATTCTCAGGGGCTCGGTGGAGGTCAAAAGACATACCCCTGACTCAAATGATTCTGTAAATTTGCATAGGAAGCTGGTGGGGTTCATAACTCGAGCAAGGTTAAGAACCACTGCAATGACACATCGTTCACGGTGTTTAATTTTTTTCCTTTTACAATGTGTTTTCATCTTGCATGCCTTTTTTTTTTTTTTTTTTTTTTTTTTTAAACGCACCTGCAGGCGGCCCTCCATGGCATCAAGTTGAACAACCGGTATTTGCGCCTGGCCTGGCATAAGCCTGTCTTGACGCTGCATGCTGCTGATGCAAATGAGGCAGAGCCAGATGAGGATGAGGTTTGTGCTAATCCTCTCTCTCTTGCGGATTAACAGACACATTTGTCATACTGCATTCCAGATGATATAGGGAAAGGGTAGTAATGCCAGCATAGCACACAAGAGGGAGCCATTACACAAGCCTGCTCCGATTTAGAACTTTTCTGTGCTGTCAGTGAAAGATGTACTAGTTTAAAGCAATGACGAAAGGTTGGCTTTTGTTTTTCAGTTCTAATATTTGGAGCTCTTTAGCTTCAGCATGTGTATTTAATGTTTGTATATGGATTGTCGGCAAACAGTTTGCTTATTTTTGTTTTTGTTTTATCTGCAGTACCCCGAAGAGTCACTGAGCGATGATGCCTTGTTGCAGGACGACGACGAGGAGGAAGATGACAACGAACCTCGCTCTTGGCGCAGATGAAGATAATCTCAATGCTCCTTCGCAGTTGAGTTCAACGATGACCAGTTGTGCAGCAATTTATTTATTTTAATGCCTGTTCATAAATCTGGCAAGGAACCTTGGCTTGAAATCACACAGATGTAACTGGCTGAAGAAACAAACAACTTTGATTTTTTAATTGTATTCCAGATGCAACCATTTTTTTTTTTTAAATGCTCTTACTGTAGTATTGTTTTTCTTTTCGTATGTAATATGGATAGCTAGTTTCTCTGGACATGTGACAGCTTGCTGAATTTTTGGTTTGAGAAAGCAATTTCTGTAATACTGTTTAACAAAATGACAGACCATAAAGTTTTTCAGAATAGTGTTACATTGATTGGTCGAAAGTTCATATGTAAATATGTTATGTCTGGGTTCAGATAATTTGTACGAAAGCTTACTTTCTCTGCTTTAAGTTTGAATTGTGTGGAAAAAAATAAAAAATATTGAAATGGTCAGAAAACACTGCCAAAAACAGGTGGGAAAAAAAGGTATGGCAGTTAGATAAGCTCGATCCTATAATAACTGACCATTTAAAAAAAACAAAAAAAAACACGTCACCTAAAGAGCAAACTTCCTGAACAATTCTTCCATCCTGCAATTATGTGACTGGTCAGGTAACCTGCAATATGTCAATGATTCCAGTCCAAGGTAAGGATCTATCAACATTCCCACAGTAAAAATGTACAGTATCCACAATAGTATAACAATGTGAATCAAATCCTTGAAATGTTTATTTTTGTTGCAGGTGATCTTTCCAGAAGAAATTAAGAAACGTCAAACCTTGTTGGCGCTGTTTATATGGAATTAATTTATATTAAATATATGTATTTTCCTATTTCCTTAGCTTGTGATTATTTGCTCCCTGATACAAATTGTAAGAACACGTCCTCATACAGCAGCCTACAGGACAGGCATTCATTGTATGTGAAGAAGAAAAAGCCTCAAAACTATAAATATATATATACGGTTTTCAAATTTAAACACATTTTGAAAAATAATCACAAATCTTTTACAAGTCACAAAGCTATGTCAACTATTTTGAATCAGTTTGGCCTTTCACTTAAATCCAGCAGTGACAGTAAGTGCTGCTAAACCTGGTGTCTGAGGTGGCTCAGCACCCACAGAGACTCCCCGCAGAACAAGCTCCCACAATTCCTCAGCCTTGGATAAGAGAGGACAAATAAGCCAATCAGCATGCAGCACTTCAAGTGTTCCCAGACCACCCCCGGTGCTTGTCTGGCTCGCAGATATAATTGTGAGGAATCAGATTTGCGCTTGTACAATTTTGGCACTTTATCATTTAAGCTTTCCACCATCTAGTGTAGCTCACCCTCATCCCTCCGTCTCAGTGAGGGGGTGTTAAAGGCCCCCAGCCCGCCATCTCATTTACCTACTGTGGCGTCACCAAACCTTCACATACATGAGACAAAGGAAACCTCAAGCTTCATTTGTGCTCAAACAAGCTGTAGATCTAGTGCTTTTTGCTTGTATGCATGTATGCATGCATGCATTGGCAGTGTTCAGATCTTCAGGCTAGGACGGGGGCTGTAGCCCTGACAGAAATCTGTGTTGCCCCAGTAATTTTCCTCCAGCATTTTATTTGATATTCTAAAACTATATTTGAGAAACCATTTTAATTTATTGTGTCAGCCCCACTACGTAGGCCTATAGGACAAGCCTGCCTTAACCCTCAGATGAGGGGGAAAAATAAAAAATAAAAATCCTGGAGCATCTCTGGTGTTTTATTTGTAATGGCATCCATGTGTTTCACACAATTAGTTACATTCCCACACATGTTGCAAAGTTACACTTCAGAAATACAAGTGACTAGCTGCTGCGACACCTAATTGGACAAACCAAAAGGAGTGGCAATTAGACCTTGATCTTTCTCCCCTTTTCTCTCCTCTATTCTTCCCTCCTATTTTTTCGTCACTGGTAGTTCTGGTCATCTTAACACGTTTACAAAATTCTCTGGGGTCACATAAATATTTTTGTTTTTTACTGTTGGGAAAGACTGAAAAGGTAAATTCAGTTATGTTGACTACAGGAGGTTCTTTTGTTCAAGCGTACTTGTCACTAAAAAGTTTGTTTATTGGGGCCCGTAGGGGCTTCAGAAGACGCTCGTATGTATATGCAGCATCGAGGCTAGTGCATAAAATAACACAATTTCCAGTGTATTTATTCAGATTCATTTGAATCTCATCTCAGCCTTTTCACAACACAAAAACATCTTTGCATGCCAATTAAGATCAAATACAACAATACCAAATTTTGACAAATCATCATATCTGAATCCAAAATTATTGATCGTTCACATGTATTTACAAACCATTAGTCCTTTATTCAACCACGTAAGAATATAAAGAAGGTGTTTTCCACATTGACCCCCCTCCCCAAGTTAAATGTCCCCACCGCTACAATGCCAGGCTTCTGTAAAGACATTAATATTTGATGTGATCATGGGCTTCCATAAGCAAATTTCACTCCCTAGCAAGTGGAGCCAAAGCATGATTAATTTAGTATTTCTACCCCTTTAAACAACACAGGGCCCCTGGCCACAAAGCTAGGCACAGTTTGAAACGAAAGTAGCAGCCCCTAAATCATAATCAGCATCGTCATTCAGCATCATGTGGCTTTGGGGACACATTGTTGTTCTCGCTCAGCATCTGCACTCCTGTGAAGAAGGCCTTGCCTCACACCAACATGCACGTTGTTCTGTTCACGATGGCTTTAGTCTACTTCTCAGTCCACCTCGGGTCGTCTGCTCGTTCAGCCTGTTGACTGCAAGTTCTGTTCGGTTGACCTCCATGAAGAACCTGACCTCTGCTGGAGTGCGAATCCCAGAGAAATTTGCATTACATCAATTTTTGGTGTCACATAATATAAACGAGTGGGTGTTCTCATAAGCGACAATGGTACAGTTACCATGGTAATGCTGAAATCATTTTTCAAAACATTTATAAGTATTTCCTTTATATGCACTTTTAGTTACTGTTAATTAAAAACAATTATACAAGGATGGTTAACGTAGTCTTTTGTCCACTCTCAACCACAACACTGCTTTTTGTATACTAAGGTGAGAAAAAAAAAAAAAAATATATATATATATATATATATATATTGTTTTTGTTTTTCAGGTGCAAATATGAGTGAAAATACATTTATGACTACTTTAAATCTTTATTTGACACAACTTAAAAAAATAGTTTGATCCAACTATCGAAAAATGGTTTTCATGAAGTACACTCTAGACTAGTTGAACCAACTTAAGTCTAAAAAGAGAATTGTTGGCCAACGTAATTGAATTGCTTCAAGTGGTGACACACAATTGAATTAAGTTCATCCATCCATCCATCCATTTTCTTAACTGCTTTTCCTCACAAGGGTTGCGGGGCAACTGGAGCCTATCTCAGCTGGCTTTGAGCAGTAGGCGGGGTACACACTGGACTGGTTGCCAGCTAATCACAGGACACACAGGGACAAACAAACATCCACACTCACAAGCACACCTAGGGGACAATTCAGAGTGTTCAATTAACCTGCCATGCATGTCTTTGGAATGTGGGAGGAGACTGGAGTACCCAGAGAAGACCCACATAGGCACGTGGAGAACATGCAAACTCCACCCAGGATGGCAGAAGCCTGGATTCGATCTTGCGTCCTCAGTACTGGGAGGCGGACGTGCTAACCAGTCATCTACCCTGCCCCACCAAGTTAATATGTAAAGTTTAATTAATTTTGAGGTCATTGAGTTTAATTAATTGAGTTCATTAAACTTAATTCATTAATTATGGATTAACTTAATTGTTACCACTTGAAGCAATTCAATTAAGTTGGTCAACAATTCTCTTTTTAGAGTGCACCAGTGGTGCTCTTTTTTTGTTGTTTTTTTGTTACGCCCCCTGGGATAAAGAAAATACTTTGTGCCCCCCCACAAACACACACACAGACACACACACACCGCTCCACCATGACTTTAAATACAATCATTTCTCTATAAAATTGTTGTAAAGACACCTCTGCAGAGGGGCTGACACTCCTTGCACACTATCTGACACTGTATGTGCAATCACACATTATTCCTGTGAGGCAAAAAAAAAAAAAGTTGCCTGGGGTCCTATTTGAGAAGACAGGAGTAAACGGGAAATATTATTTGGGATAAGTAATAAAGCCAATGTAATTATTTCACTTTCGGACCACTTGAAATAATTGGTTTGCTTCACCTTCAAAAATTAATTTACCTGAAATTTTTACTTTTGTTTGGGATTGTGGTAGTCCAATTTATTGGCTTAAATATTTTTACATTCATATTTCTTCATTTTAATATTGTTTATGTTTTTTTTTTCTTTCTTTTGGTCAAATCCTATATGAGTTCAGTGCCTTGCCCATTGACACTTTGACAGTGCTCTAGAAGTGCCTTTCGTGCCAGTGCTTAATGGGAAATCTTTTGTGATTCCTTGTCACTGCCGCGTCAAGCGTGTTTATCGTAGCCACCGTGACTGTGATTAGTCCGTCCACTAACCTGATCATTGTACAGTTGAACTCCATTAGAGATAACGTGCTTGTGCAGATTCTGCAGTACATGGCAGGCTGCTTCCCGAGCCGTCCCCTCTCAAATTGATTGCTCCTGTGATTTGCAGCATGCAATCCGATGCTCTGTGACAGCTTGTAACTGAGGTTAAAGATGGCAATTTAATTATGTGTCAGAGGTCACGTTAAAATCTGACCCATGACCCCTTCCTGCAGGACCATCTGATTAGTGACAACCGAGCAGGATTGTTTAAGCAACATTGCAGAGAATGTGTGCATGGTAACAATCAGATAATGAATGGAGACTGACCTTTCATGGTGGACTTACAGTACGAAAAATGGATACCTTGAATTAATGCATATCTGTCATGTAAACTATAAAGTTTGTTGACACTGTGACTTCAAATGTGTAAAATACAATAAATGTCCCATGTCACAGAAATGGTTGTTGTAGCCAGAAGGCGATGAAGCCGCTATAATTAACTGTTTAATGTACACACATAAAGAAAAAAAAATCCCATTATACTCAACGGCCAATACGTGTATTTGTAATGAGAAGCATTCATTCAGATGGACTAGGGCATCAGTGTTGTTGGTGACGTTATTCTCTTGTAGATATCAATTTGAGGTACTCAGTTAATCTGGAGGATCACTATTGGTGTAGCGTTTCACCTGTCTGACAACCGTGCAGGAAGCGTGGGTTTAGTTTCCACTCTGTTAAAGCTTCTCTGTCTCCGTGTGCCCTATTTTTGTGCCCAGTGCAAGTCTAACGCAAAGTGGAGTCTAATTATGCGCATGGGTACGAGTTTTGTTTCTTTTGGTATTTTTGCTTGACTCGCGTAGACGGAAGAGGGTGTGTTGGATCGATTGTGCACCGTTGTGGGATGGAACACAGACTACTCTCGGCCAATCGAAGCAGCTCCCCTCATTCTCTGTGAAATCAGGCTGGCCGTGATGCACTTGACATTGCGGAAGCAAAAACTGACCCTACGGGGCCCGTGCATGAGATATCTCCATTTGTGGATGATGTCGTCGGCCACACATCTGACATTGTAACATTGTACAATGTCATTGTAAACATTGTAAATTGTCTTGCAGCCTTGTCTTGCGGGGGGAATAAATTGATTTCTACAATGATTTGGAGTGATTGTCCCCCACAGTTGTCCTACACCACCATTTAGACCAGCTTTTTGTGAGTCTGAAATCCTCGTCTACTTTTTGTCAACATATAACCATATGCACTAGGGTGCCGCAATGCCTAGCAAGGCATAGTGCTTCTACCAAATTCACAAACGCACTAAAGTAGACGTGCCCTTGTCCCCATGAAGATGCGCTCGTTTTTACCTGCCTGTCTATGAAAATAGCTGCCCCGTGATTGACTGGTGACCAATCCAAGGTGTAATCGGTCTTCTGGTTTAACGTAATGTTGACTTTGATTTTCAAACTAGCCCTATAATAACAAATGCGTTTTATACATTCATCCCAGTACAGCTATTATTCACAGTGTTGCCTTCATAGAGATAAACACACTCACTTTGCAAGAATGTATTATGTCTAATATCATGGTGTTATTTTACAGTTGTGTAGTCACTGAAGAATATCTACCCTCTCTTGTGTGGCAAATAATTCAAAAAATATTACAAGCAACCCCATGGTGCATCACCTTTTCAGTTGTTATCTATCAGTACAAGCTCTTTGTGCTTTATGAGCCTTTGGGCGAGGACAAGGTAGTTGGCGTCATTGGGCCCCAAGATGCAAGGCTCCACTCGCATGCCTTAAAGCAAGCCGCATATGCAAATGATTGGCCAATTGCAGATATACAAATATGTACCCATGGTCCAGGAGGTCTAATGGCCCCCGCTCCCCTCCCTCCTCTGGCTTGCTCAATGGCTCATTAAGATATCTGCTTGGTTTATTATGTGAATAAGTCACGCCTGGCTTGTTATTACCCTCCAGGTTCCTGTTTGTGCTGCAAGATGTGTGGCGCTCAATTAGGCTGCCTAGCTGGCAGTGTTAACCCTTCGCACCATCCACATAGCCTGTGTACAGTGTGGGGAGGCGGTGGCGGGTGTTTGAGGCAGGGATCAAAAGATCAATCCTAATACAGTGCTACCAAGCTGACCTCTCAGATGTAATAAAGGCGCCATCTTTCACCCTTGGGGCCTATTGGGCGCCTCACACCCCATGAACAAACCTGGTATCTTTAAATTAGCTGACTGCTGTGGCCTGCAGGTAATTGCATTAGTTTATCAATGTTCACCACTATTTATTACTTGCTGTGACAACGCTAGCATCCCGGTGTTAATGTCTACAGTGAGGGGACAGGGAAATAAGGCCTTTGTGTGGCGTGCCTCCTTGCAAATAAAGAAGAAGAAAAACACAAGACAAAAAATGAAATCACTTGTTATTGGTTTTAGCTTCACAATAAGTTCAGTTTTAATGATTGTCAGTAAACTTTAAAAAAAAAAAAAAAAAAATCACCTTACAGTATTGAAACACAGTCCATTCCAGCACATTGATCAACCTCTAATTTAGTTTCCATCTAAAAGTTCAATGAATTCATGCAAGGGAAAAACTTAATTGTAAAAATGTTTATTTAGTCAAAAATTGTCTATGCATCCTCACTAGTCTAAAACCGGTATTTTGATTAACATTGCGTTTGTGGAATATGAATTCAGCAGCAAAATCCACCCGTTTTTACTCCATCTCGGAGACGGCCATTTTGCCACTTTCTGTCAATTGGAAATGATACACAAGGCCAAAGTAGCAACCGTCATATGTTCATAGTCGTTTATTGAGTATGGCGAAGATGAGGCATGGTTGCTGTTCAGTAGATCACATGGTTTCATTTTGCCAGGGCGGTTTATTATTGTTGCTTTTGTTTCATTGTACATTCACCCGCCGAAGACCAGCATGAACTTATGTGACATGGATCAAGTGTTCAGTATTTGATCAGCAAGCACATCTGGATGGGGCTCTTTCAATGAGGGTCTTTTTTTCTTTTTTTTTGTTTTTTTTGTTTTTTCCGAGATCAGTTTGTAAGTCGGCACGTCACATGTAGAAGGAGGTTGCTTATTTCATCCCTTTCCCAGAAGTCGCCTTTTGGTTGGTTCCGTCCTGCACTGACTGGTGTGGATCCACTTTGGTGTTGGTGGTCAGCAGCACTTGAAATGACCCCGTCCAGCGTTGATAATCCCAGGTCATCCTAATCTCCTGGTTTTAAATTGTGGAGCGGTCTTTCAACTGTTGAGAAACATGAGAGAGTGCAGTTACCAGCGACTTACAATATTGGAAATCTGTGTCATCAAAGAGATGTTTGGATGGTAGAGTTTTTTTCTTTCCGGCCTACGGGTTTAGATTCTGTCTAATTCCTTTTATCATTCTCATGTACCTGAGGACAATGGGCAGGATTGTGGTCCAACTCATTCCTGCTTCCTGGCAACATTTTCAATTTATTTATTCATTTGTTTTTATATTTTTAAAGTAACTAATTAGTTTACAGATTACTTGATTTTAAAAGTAACCAGTTACTTTACTGATTATTTGATTTAAAAAGTAACTAAATTACTTTAATAGTTATTTTTTACAGATACCAGCAATTCTGAACATAAAAAAGTACAGCTGGTTTTGCCAGTACTTTAATGGCAGCACATTTTTTAACAGTAATGTTGAGGACAAGGTTGTTGCTGTGCAAAACGAGTCGTGTAAACTGTAAACACAGCAAAGTCTTCAAGTGGGTGGTCTTATCTGGTTTCTGAGAAAGATCTATGTTTTGTTCTTCTTGGTATCTTAATGAGGGATGAACTCAGCTTGTGTACTAGGACTGTTTTGTGATGTGAGGCAGAGATGAGGGAGTGAGATGCCTTTTTTCAAAGTGTTCTGTTAATCTGCTTTTCTCTGAGCACTAAGATGATAAATATTCTTAGCTTTAGTCTAAATCAGATACTGAGCTTTATTTCCTCATCACACCACCCTTGGACTAATAGAAAATTCTACACTGATCCACTGCATATCGACAACCATGTTATGATAGAATCATTACGAGATTAGCACCTTTAAAACCTTTATGAGAGCAGGCTTACTATATGTGATTAAATCAGTGGGATTGTCACACTGAAAAACAAGAATACAGCCTTTGAAAGAAGCAGCATTATGATCTGTCGGAGGTACTGCACAGACCCGTCATCATTCTCTGGCCTTCAGGTGGATGAAAGCTCACGGTGCAACATGTAGATGATTGGCGCTCCGTTGCCTGATCAGCCCTTTGCGTATTTACTGGCAATAAATCACAAAGTCTAACACATCCTCCCTCCTTCCACTTTTGAACCTCCCAACTCTGGTTCACACTTTCTTTGTCATTCACTCTCACTTTTTTTTTTCTTCTGCCATCTTTCACACTGCTTCCCTCATTTTATGCATTCCGCCATCTCTTGATCCTGCTCCTTGCGCTCCCTGCTGCTTAATTAAAGCATGTATTATTAATGCGGCCATATCTTTGTCCATCCTTCTTCCCCCGTACATATGACTGCTACATTACATTTAAATTGTTTTGGTGTAATTCGCCTTTTAAAGTCCCCCATGTAATCAGTGTTTGCAGAGGCGAGGGAAAGTGGCCGAGATTACAAGCTTGTACTGCGACTTCCCGTTAGATGTGCGCCTTGCTCACTATAGGCGCCGTAATTAGGCCTGTTTTACAAAGCAAATCAAAATGGCTCCATTCTGCACAATATGAGCTTAATAAAAAGAACTTGTCAGAGTGTGCAGTCGCTGCCTTTGCCAAACCCCAGGGAAAGAGCGGCAACACTTCAGTGCTTATAGCCTTTTGATAACGGCCACCATTTTCCTCCGGAAGCCATCAAAATGCAGAATTAAAGGCTTGTGGGATTCTTAACGTTCAGACACAGTTTCCCGTTGGATGATTTTTATTTTTTCAATATCTCCTTTTGTCACGTTGGCTCGTGCTTTTTACAGAGTTTATTTACCAAGACTGTCAAACAAATTCCCACATCTATAGCTGTATTTTGTTTAGTCTGATTTATTTGCCCTACAAAAAGGCCTAGTGAATGAGTTAATATATGGAATTAATAACAGGTTAAGTATCTTTTTTTTAGGCAGGAAATTCCCTATTGCTGTGAAGCAGACATAAGAGCAATTCGAAACTAATTAGTTCCATTTTAGAAGTCATGAGTATTAATTAAAGCCATTCGGGTTAGTTGTGATAATTTAACTGTTTACTCACCTGTGTGTACTAGATGGAAGTAGAAAAAGGAGATTGTAATTTCAGCCGTATTTCATAGTTTTGAAATCTGAATTCAAACACGACACTGGACTCAATGTTAGTATAGAAATATGGCGCAATTTGGTGTTTATACTGCAATTTTGGTGATTTTAATTACCCATTCGAATGGATTTGGAATTTGGTGGTTTAAATGGCAAATATCTATCTATCTATCTATCTATCTATCTATCTATCTATCTATCTATCTATCTATCTATCTATCTATCTATCTATCTATCTATCTATCTATCTATCTATCTATCTATCTATCTATCTATCTATCTATCTATCTATCTATCTATCTATCTATCTATCTATCTATCTATTGTTTGTTGCCATTGCTAGAGTTATGCTAAATTTTCTAGTCTTGTAGATGTAATGGCCACATTTGCAAATACTGTACATAGTTCTATTCAAATACATTTGACACAGAACACGTTAGAACTTGTAAATAAAAGTTATGTTGCTGCTGAATAGGTATTAAACCACATAGACGAGTGAAGTAATCCCATCAAAGTCACTTTCTTCTTGCCTCCTCTGACGATCATGCTTTTGACGTTTTTGCCCATTTATCACTCGCCAAAACCTTCTGGTCCAACATTATCGATTAAGATGGCCAATTGGCTGGATGATTTAGAATGTCCGTCCTTCATTGTCACATGATGGGCGCAGAATGAGATTGAAATTGAGGCCGAATGAGTGTAATAACAATAAATAAAGCAGATGAAGCAGAATCTGGCAGTCAGACAAAAGCTGTCGATAAGATTCTGCTACGTTCTACAAGTGATTACCAGGAAGTGCTCATGATTAGCTGTGTGGAGATGTTTGAAAAGTGTGCTGTAGGAACGAGATCTTCCTTTAATGGGACAGATGCTGCACTTGAGTAATGTGGTGCCTCTTCATGTAGAGGAGTAGGTATTACTGAAAGACTCAGTAATATTATACAAGAGTGTTTAAATATTTTAATTTGTCAGAGGGGCCCCTCCCATGTCCTGTATTACCCTGACAACCATCCTTCATCATCTGAATGAATACATTATTCATTAGCACTAATTATTTTCACATAACGTCTGCCCTGATATATTTAACCTCCACATTACACCAGGGATAATGGCCTTGTAAAATTGAATTGCAAGAAAGAAGTGGAGTTGGAAAGCTCATTTAAAGAACATAAGAGAGTGAGGGAGGCACCGGATGGGATGAGAGGGCTTTTGAAGCAATTGAAGAGGGACAGGAGAGGGGGATGATGGGAAGAGTGCTAAGCACTTTGGGACAAGGAGCCCCGAAGTGACAGGACATTTGTCCCTGTCTCATTTGCATGTTAAGAGAAGGGCCCAGTAGGTCTCCATCGGGTTTAGGATAAACCTTGACACCCCGCCGCTCCACGTTCAAATTGGCTCCCACTGACCTGATTCAAGACCTCACCCATTAAATATCGTGATCTCCACAGCGACCACCACCACCGTCCTCACTGAGAGACAGTCGTCACCAGAGTGGGGTCACCAAGCTCGCTGGTTCTGCCATCATTTGGGGTACGTTGTGATGGGGATCCGTCTCGCCACGCGTGTACCGTTCAGATTTTATACTCATAAGTTTGACATTTCAACAATATTACAAATGTTCACCTGCAAATGTAGCCTTTTGTCTTGTCTGGCACTCATGGATGTGCGATGCCATGCACCTCAGCTAGCCCAAGCATCATGGAAGCGATATCTTTTTATGCTCTGTAATAATAAATATGAAAGTTGGTCATATACAACCAGTGTAACAAATGTAAAAAATACTTACTTGACAGATATGTGCATGTTCTTTAAGCAATGTCAAATATTGACATTCAATGGAATGTGAAATAAATACCGATAGGTATGAATGTAATGTTTATAATTAACATTTATAATTAGTGTTCTGTTAGCAGATATTGCTTAGTACTGACCTATTCGGGGCTATTCACACTTCTCACTGCATCGTGTCTGCACAAACAAGTTGCCACGTAGCTGTAGATGAGTCCAGTCGTAATCAACTCTCCTTATTACAGTCTTTCTACAGCTAATCAGTATAATTTTGCTTATCTGGAGGGTAAGTTGTGAAGAAAAAAGCCTGATGTACTGTACTAGAAAAAAATGAATGCAATTTTGGAATCAATAAAAATCTAACTCAACAGATTTTTTTCCCAATAGTTCCCCAGTGTTATATATTTTATCCCCCCCCACACACACACACAGTCCCATGCAGCAAAACCATCCACCCATCAAGTTCTATACCGCTTGTAGAGTGATGCAAAACAAGGTGATCAAAATATAGAAACATCTCTAATTATGATGCACTGCCATTTTACATCAATTTACACGAAAACTAAATGATAAATATTATCTCTCTGTGTCAGTCCAGCGTTATTATCCTGGTGAAAACAAAAATGTTTGGCAACGCTTTTATATTGAATCTCATCATATTTCACAGGTGCGCTTACTGTTGTGGATGGGGAGTGTAGACATGTACAAATGCAATTTCATGCTAAGTAACACAATGATCATTTCAGAGTGACATTAATACGCATTTTTTCCCTCTTTTGTTGTGTTTGCTGCAGAGGCGACTCTCTGCAGGCTATGTGAGCATAAATGTGAGCGAGCTACTTTGTATGCTTGATGCCGGGTAATTGCAGTTCATTTCAACTGGGAAAAATCGGATTCTCACGCCTTTTTGTGTTGGAGGCCCAGAAGGCATCGCTCTCTTTGTGTAAAGTATCTGTCTCTCTGACATTTAGATTTGCCTTTTAAAGATGGCATTTTTCAAAACTGGCATTCCTTCATATGTTTTCTACAGGCGACAAAATTATTCTTTGACATCCCAGTCATTGTTGCTATTAAGTGACACATTTATCCAACCTTAAGCCATTTTCTTTTCCTTGGTAATAATGATATTATTTCATGCTATGGACAAAAATGGTTGTGTCTGAACATAATCATTACCAGCATTGCCCAAAGACGACTTTCCTAAATGTCAAAACATTCCTTGGACCTTGTGCCTGAAGCAAGTGGAGACGCAGCTCATCTGCAGACAAAAAAACAAAACAGAACAGACGTAAATATGTGCCACATGAGTGTGACTTATATGTCAAATAAATAACCTATAATGGCAATAGCTTGATGGGGCTTGATGGCTGCTGAGAGTGCGCACTTGTCTCACTGAGGAGTAATGATGTCTTCAGTGAACGACTGGCATGTTCATCCTTGAATGACTCCTTTGGATTGCTCGAATTTTCCAATTACTGCTCTCTGGTGCCTCACAATCGACCTTTACCTACTCCGAAAATTACCATGCTATCCCTAAATAATTTCCTCAACAAAGATGGTGCTTTGCATTATGAAATATTCACAACTCAATTTTCCCTGCTCTATCAGACTTTGGTGCGCGCCATAATTACATAATAATCCATAATGTAATTCATTTTGCGTGCTTCGGGAATTGGAGTCCCTGTCCCGGTAATATGTCAGTGGAAATATGAGGATGGCTGTCTTGCGGAACACTTTCTTTCTCTTTTTGGGGATCATCTTTAGAAAATATTAGTTTTAGCCAAAAAAGAAAACCCAACAACCCAATCTCAACCACCTTTTTCCTAAATTTGTTTATATTTAATTATAAATAAAATACATAAAACATTAGTGTCATGATTTGTGTTTTATTTTTATTTTATGATAGGTCTCGATAGGGTTTTGTGTCCACCTGTTCTCGTCACCACCTCAGCCATTTGTGTCTTGTCCAGGTTATTCTCGCCTCGTCAGTGTGTTTGTTTTTATGCTGCATTCGAGGATGGTCGGATGTCAGACTTTTCCGAGTTCAAACCAGGAAGTGTGTACGGGAACGCCCCCTTTAACTCGGAAATTCCACTTGCGAAGTCGGAAAAAAAAGGACTTCACCGTAGGACTGCAAGTGACGTCACTCTACAATGGTTTCCCCTTTGGAAACACAGACCGTGAGGGCTCCAGGTGGAGGAGTGGAACCGTCACTTGCCTTCGGTGTCGGTTGGCGTGGGTTCACTTCTCGGCCTGGGAGACATTATGTAAGTCGAAATCTGTGATTATCAGTTTTGCTATTCAACGTGTTTTAATGAGGCGCAAAATAAAATGAACAGATGGAGTCGAAACATCTAATGTTTATACCTTGTGTACCGGTACTCATTCTGCGACTAATTTTTCAAAAAATGGCTTTGTCATTGTTATCAAATTGTGACTCCCTTCATTCACTTGACACCAATCAGTGCTGAATTGCCATTCCTCAGAGTATTCCTGAATACTTTGCTCGGAGGAGGTGTAATTTAAATGGCATCAGTCACTGTACCCCTGTGTGAATGAGAATTATGTCCACACTCATATCTCATGTGACACACAGCAGAGGAAGGAAAGAGTGCTATAATTCATCAAATGTTATTATCAAGCTAATTATAATGGGAAATATAGCCGAGACTCCCCTTTCTGCTTCAATTAAGAATGGATTAACAAAATGATCCGCGATGCTAATCATGTTCAGAATAATTGATCATTCATCTGAAGATGAATGAGGCCGAGAACAAAAACGCAACAGGACCTTAATTCATTTTGAGGATTCAGGAAACATGTTTCAATTATTTAGAATTTACTGACAAACAAAATGACATTTTGTGGACGCACATAGGCTACTGCATCCAATAATAAATGTAAGGACAGCAATCACCACTTAACATTCATGTCACAAAATGGCTCAGTGGTACTTGGCCATGCTCTATTAATTTGCAGAGTGTGCTCACTTGGTGTCATGTCTTCGCAACGCGGGTCCCCTATGACTCTTACCTCCCAGACTCATGCACAAGGGGGGCCCTAATTAGATTCTCATGTGTATTTAATGGACTCACTTACTTTGGTCCTGTGAGAGAGCTCAGGATGCTATCAAGTACTTCAACGGTTGATGCGTGACCACGTTTGAGACCGAAGGACCAGTCACTGTTGAATCTGAGGAGTGCATAAGTAATACTTCAGTTCAGGCGTCTTTTTCTTTTTTCTTTTTTTTTTTTTTTAACTTGCATGCTGATTTAAAAACAAAAACACAAATTGAAATGAAAGAATTTTACCCCCACAAACCAAACTTCAGAGTCAATTTACTTTAAATGTGACAAACGTTACTTTACTATACTTTAATTACTTTATAAACACTAATATAACTTACATGTTTTATAAATATATTGCAGATTGAAATACTGTAATATTGTTTTATCATTTTAGTGTGTGCAAAATTTTGTACAAGCGTAAACAAATGGAACTTTGGCATTGATACTAGCAATGGCAAGTTGAGTTAGATTTATATGCTGGTTAAAGCTAAAATTGTCATGCTGAGTCCAAAATTGCAGTCATTTTAATTTTATTTTATATATATATATATATATATATATATATATATATATATATATATATATATATATATATATATATATATATATATATATATATACGTGCTAACCACTCGACATATATATATATATATATATATATATATATATATATATATATATATATATATATATATATATATGTCGAGTGGTTAGCACGTCTGCCTCCCAGTTCTGAGGACTCCAGTTCGAGTCCGGGCTCCGGCCTACCTGGGTGGAGTTTGCATGTTCTCCCCGTGCCCGCGTGGGTCTTCTCCGGGTACTCCGGTCTCCTCCCACATTCCAAAGACATGCACGGCAGGTTAATTGGGTGCTCCGAATTGTCCCTCGGTGTGATTGTGCGCGTGGATGGTTGTTCGTCTCTGTGTGCCCTGCGATTGGCTGGCAACCAGTCCAGGGTGTCCCCTGCCTACTGCCCAGAGCCAGCTGAGATAGGCGCCAGCACCCCCCGCGACCCTTGTGAGGAATAAGCGGTCAAGAAAATGTATGTATGTATGTATGTATATATATATATATATATATATATATATATATATATATATATATATATATATATATATATATATATGTATATATATTTTTTTTACCAAAACATCAACATTTTTCAGCGTGCCCTAAGCAAAATTCCACTGATTAGATGTAGTAAGACCATAGTAAGAAGAGCTGGTTTATGGTCAAAATGATTTTTAGGTACAATACCTAAAATGCACCCGCCCCCCCATCAAAATGCCCACATAAATTAAAATGCTGCACTAAAATTAAAATTATAGTCATTTCACTCAACTATTTAGAATCTGCACGATTAGCAGAGCCACATAAGGTTGACGATGCAACACTGTTCTGATTGTAAATAAAAGGCGAACGTTGGGTCCTTTGAATTGTTGTCTTGTATCCTAATAAGGACAAACATCTGGACCGACGTGCTGTGATGGATGTGACCCCTGTGGTCAGCCCTTGGCCCCTAAACCCGCCAGGACCCATCAAGCAGAAGCGCAGCTCCTGTTAACGTGCTGCATGGCAACATAAATCGGTCCTTCCGCCACTTAACTGTCCAATTTGCATGCCCCTTTCACAAAGACAACTCTTAACAACACAACCATGCATGCATGCAGATGAAAATGATACGCCGCCCAATTCAACTTTGCAGAAAAATCACACTGACAGACTGACAGATGGAACTTTTCTTCTCTAAGTATGAGCACCACGGAAACACAAAGACAGAGAAAAAGAGCGAAGACGTCTGTTGGGAGAAGGCAAGATAAAGAGGGTGGTGAGCCGGGAGTCTGGGTAGTTTTATCTGGTGGGCAGGGAGACGGTGGCGGGAGGATCTGTCTCTGTTAGAGAGAACACGGCCCTGTTATTAAAGCCATTTATCACTGGCTGAATATTCCCCCTTTAATAGGCTCTGTCGTTAATTACCTAACTTTGTCAAGATAGGGAGTCTGGGGCTCTCTGTTCTTTTGGCAAGCACGCACATGCTCACGCACACATATCAGGTGAAGAGACATTTCACACATACGGAAGCAGATTATACGCACATGGCACACATCAAATGCTGTCACAGTTCTGTTGTTCTCGGTTTTCCAAAACATATCCACAACGTATTACAGCCAATAACAAACAGACCAAAAAAAAATTAAAAAAAAATCATGTTATTGTTACTAGGATGCCTAGAACTAATTATATTTTGGATTTTTTTTGGTGATGTAATTGAGATGATGAATGACTGGTTCATTAATCGGAAATTAACTCATTCACTGCCTTTGACAAGTATACTTGTCAATTGTATTTTTTAGAGCGGTGCTAAATGGGGGCGAATCTGAGCATGCTCCACTGTAAATATCAAACTTGGAAACAACTTTACTGATGCCCAACCACCGGTAGATGACATCATTGCCC
The DNA here is from genome assembly GCF_051991245.1 of Festucalex cinctus. Classification (NCBI taxonomy): domain Eukaryota; kingdom Metazoa; phylum Chordata; class Actinopteri; order Syngnathiformes; family Syngnathidae; genus Festucalex; species Festucalex cinctus. The sequence goes on along the minus strand of NC_135414.1, from coordinate 20,426,650 downwards.
CATTTTATAGGAAATAAACACAGTTTCAGAGTCCATGGGAGAAATGGCTGTATTTTGGCAAACCTACATTTTTCTGCTGTCAATTATAAAAGAACGGGACGGGACAAAAAGTAGGGAGTCTATTCTGTTACTTGGTAGATTCGGTTTATATATAATTATTGAATGTAATATCACGTGAGTATTGGAAATGTAAAAATTTTCTATAATGACTGGCAGTGAATGAGTTTTAAGAACTAAATTTTAATGTTGATTAATTGTGACTTCAAGAGCCAGATTCATTTTGAAGGTTTGGTGAATGCACATAGGAAACCGGTGGGGTTCAGTACCTCCAACAAGGTGTTAAAGACCACTGGCCTAAATCTAATCCTAACCTGCCTAACTCTAATCCTAATCCTAACCCTAACCCTGAACCGGCTACATGAAATCCGGTTGTTTTAACTAAGATTAGGCCATTGCTATAAATTCTCACATCTGAGTCTGGTGGCTGTGAAGTTGACAGTGTGTGCAAACTGATCTGGAAATGAGTACATCAGCAGTGAATATGATAATAAGCGACTCAAAGAGGGCTGCATAATATGGAGTCATTTCTCAGCACTACTGATTAAGAAGAGTCAAGTCAAGTGTGTGCACAGATTCCCACATGCAAAACAGAAAGAGTTTGCTATGTGTCCCAGTAGGTTTTCCACTAGTGTCCGATCGTTTACATTGCACTTATCTGAAGATAGGAACGCGAGGCGATGTGACAGCCACACCATTGATCCCTTTGGCCTGATTAGCTCCCCCGTCAAAGCAAACTAATCAGATACATTGATCATGGAACGCTTTTTAACGCTTCCCCCGGCAATAATATGATTTTTCTCCAGTCCAGTAACTGGTTATCTGTTGAGAAAGTAGTGCCAGATATTTGAGATTTCAAGATTTCCTAAGGGACACCGAGAGAGTCAGTAGCCTGATTTTTTAACACATTTAGCATCCACTCCAGTCACGGTGATAAAATGCTATTTCATTACCTGAACAACTGCCATGATTGCTGTAAACTTGATTTGTAGGACTCATAGCAACAAGGGCTGTTACACACCACACACCACCGACGAGGCCTTCATCATGCGCTTTGCAACTTTCCCGTTTGTCCAGAAGAGGAGGCTGTGTTTCCTGCAAACAACAGGAGGCCGTCAGGAAGAAATACAGTTTGGTACAGCCAAGAGACTTCACGCCATTAAGAGAGAAAAACATGGAAAAGTTGGTTTGAAATGCACTTGGTGCTATAAGACCCATTAAAAACAGACTTTTAAATTAGATTTTTTTTTTTTTGAGAGCTGTGTATGACTTCACCATTTTATGACTGGATCATATTACTCAATTAAACTGAGACATCATTAAATAATTTGTATATACTGTGCATTAAATCTTAAACTTGATTGATTTAGTAGTCATTAGTTACATGACCTAAAAACAAGAGTAACATATACTCCTCTGAAAGAGACATAGCCTACTGCACCAACATTTATTTGACATTTTAGGCTACAGTATATTACCAACATATATTAAAGCTATATAGCGTTCGCAAAGGCTCATATACATTTATTCATTAACACTGCATGTACTTAACCACAATGACATTAGCTACACACATGCGCAATATGATGAAGTCTGCAATTCTATCAATTTTTATTTTTATTTTTTACCTCTCTAAGAAGGGTGTTTTGACAACTTTCACCCTTTATTCATAAACAACCGAGAAAAATAGCAAAACAGCTCTCAGTATTATTGAGTACCGGTACACTTGTTATGACTTTCAGCTTAGGGAGTCATTCACAAGATTTGTTTGGCACAGTTTGTAATTTCTTATTGTTAAATAAAAACCTCTCCTGTGTCCCACTCAAAAGTGAACATGACTGTTAAAAAAAAAAAAAAAAAAAAAAAGTCAGAATATCGTATCAAGCTAAACTCAATTATTTTAAAGTCTCCAAAAGCAAATCAATAAAAGAGGAATCATTTTATTGCTAGTTGTCACTGTGACAACCCTTAACACTGAGCATCGTCTAATTGATTATAGATGTAATTTTCATTATTGACAATAGGGGGCAGGATCCATACATTGATTAACCATCCATTGTGTGCAGGACACGTAATTGTGCTGTGATGCCAATAAACGCACAGCTTTGGAGAGTTCAGCTTTGTTGTTGTCATCTGGATTGCACTTGACTGGACCTTTATATTCATGCTGCTGACATCATCAACGTGACACGTGTTCACCTGTTTACATGTAAACACGCTCCAGATCCATGTGTGAACAACACCTGACATCTTCTGTGATATTCGTGCAATGATGGTGATCAAACATTACGATAGCGCAACATCACATCCCTTCCTGTGTGCCACAGCCTCAGGCGAAACATCAGCACGGTGCCTTGCAGCTCTTCTTATGACAAAATGTAAATGTCTGCATTCATGTCTGCTTTATTGTCACTTGTCACTTGGCTTTAGCTGCTTATCCATCTTGTGAGTTTTTGTTGGAAACATCTGACAGTGCGAGCATGTCTTATTTAATCCCTCTCACTTTTTAATGGCTGTTCAAAACCATTTTGCTTGTAAAGTCAGCTTGTCAGAAAAGGTGAAGCTACCTTACAGCCAACATTATTCCAAGGAAGAATATTTCATATTTTATATTGCAGCTGTGATATTACACATAACATGGAAGATACCTACTGGAGAGTGCTAGTATATTTTTGTACAAAAATATACATAAAAAAAAATAAAAAAATCTACTGTATGGTGCCTGGCTGAAAATTTAAAAACACTTTTAATACCACCCCTCATGTTTTCGCAGACAAATGTGGCCAGATGTTCTCTGAAAGTTGACCACTCCAAGGAAGTGCACGTCCCATCATTATGCTCGACAGTTAATGTCTCATGCACCCATCAACATTTAAGCAGCCCTTACGCATGATGATGTGTGACTTAAAAGCCTGCCTGGTCACATCTGATTAGCGGATGCCTAATCAGACAAGTCCCTGCACACGTGGACCGCCGTGAAAAGCTGAGGTTGATTTAGGAGACGAGCACAAAGAGGGTCAGAGCGGAGGAAGGCTCCTTGGTGTAAACAACCGGAACAAAATAAGATTTCAAATGTAAACTCAAGAGCAGCAACTCTTTTTTAAAAATTTTTTTTAAGCCACATTTAAAATGTAGGCCCTGTTTTTGCGGCGCATCTGTTCAATGGAGCACGAGTTAATCATTTCTGGCTTTTTACTGGACTTGTGAGACACAAACCTCAGTGTATCTGTTTGCCGTTTGATTAACGAGACACTAACATGCATACACGCACAGGCCACAATAATTTGCTAGGGATGGGCAAGTACCAATACCAGCTATCAGTATTGGGCTGATCCCAGTCTTATTTTAAGGCAATGGTTCTTAACCTTGTTAGAGAAACTGAACCCCACCAGTTTCCTATGTGCAGTCACCAAACTCTTCTTTATTGACAAAAAATATAGATAGTTTTTTTTTTTTTCTCAAAGTCAAGACATAGGTATAGAAGAGGGAAAGTAGCCTCTTCATCGAATTTGGCTCTGCACCTTGAACTCAGAAAGTGTTCTTGTATTCTCCATATGCCTGCATTTTAAGGAAGTGTTCCTTTAGTTTTACTCGATAGCTAGTAGTGCTGGAGGAGAATTTCTCAACTTGCCATTGCAAGTCATGCAGTTGGGATGCTGACTGCTGTCATGCAACTCTATATTTATAGAGCAGTTTAAAAAAAAAAAAGGAAAGCAGGTACAGTGAAAACAGCAGAGGCCCCAGAAGTGAAGCGTGCGGAACACCATACAGTACGTTATACGTCAATACATATTGCACGTGTTCATCTGACCACTTTCTTTTATTCCTCAACTTCATTAGTATGACGACATTACAATAATAAAGAAATCATACGACATACCATCACAACAGTCACTACTCAACTAATCACCTGCAGCCACTGTTGGCCAAGTGTCGTCACGATTCGTATGAGTCGAATGTGTGTCTTGACCTCCGTCCAACCCCTGAGAATGACTCACCAAACCTGTGGGGTTTGATTGAACCCAGGTTAAGAACCACTATTTGAAGTTATCAGGGCCTCAAGGAGGATGCCGGTATCAGCTACTCATACTTATGGCCCCCAAAAATCTGACATTGAAGAAGTCCTCCTCAGCAGTAGTTGGCATTATTCTGCAGCGGTTTAACACCTCGTGTAATCGTGTGGATCAGAAGAAAGTTTTTTTTTCACAATTTTGCTTTTGTGTAAAATGAAATTTTATATAGGGAAAGTACTGGAGGTGTCGGTGCTCGGTGTTGGTGTTGATACTCCTACTAGTATCTGAAAAAAAAAAAAATGTGGTATCGAATCAAAAATGTTAATTACTGGTTTGCAATTTTCCTTTTGTAAGATGTTTGCAAAATATTAGATATAGCTCTAAATATAAGACTGCAGTTCCACACCACTGCACACCACAATATACTCTACTGTACAACAGTACATACGAGCTTCACTGTTTGTACAAGTCATAATGTTGTGGCTTGAGACACACTTAAGAAGCTTGCCACTAATGTATCCATCAGTACAAGGCAGACAGAGTGAGATAAATGCGAATTGGGATGCGTTTGAGTCTTGGCTGGGTTTTGTAACAACCAGGAACACATAATGATGGGAAGTTGCGAAAGCATTTTTTGAGGCTGTGTTTTACGAGGTTTGCAAAGCCAAAGAGGAGAGAGCAGGCACCTCAGAGGGTGTGACATCATACAGGGGTGACATGGGAGGAGAGAGCAGCAGTGCAGCCACAACTCTTCACTCAGTGGCTCCCTGCATTGTAAAATATTGAAAAGCTTTTGTTGTGCCTAGTTAAACATTCACTGATGTGACACAAACTGTGAACAATGCCATTTCACACGCACGGAAAGTCCTTTCTCTCTGTATAATTCATGATCAAGAGCTGCAGAGGAAATGCACAGTTTGCTCTCAATGTTGCTGGAAAACAAAAAAATATCTTGGGAATATTTACATTACTAAATATGAAAAAGGACACTGATTTGAAAATAAAAGCAATGCAGTATGAGTCTAAATAACATTTCAGAGTGTTTCTCTCATTTTTAGACGAGATGTTTTTTTTTTCTTTTTCCTCCTTTTATTTGAGATATTTTTAGTTGTACTTTCCCCTGCAAAGAAGGAGGAAAAACAAAAGAAGTTTTAAAGGACTCATACTTGTAGTCTTAATTTGTTTACACATTGAAATACGAACAATGTCGGATTGTCGTTCTCCATATCTAGGGAGCTCATGCAAATGTTTTATTTTGGCACCGCTCGTGTGTGCGGGCTGATCAGTTGGGAGGTTCACAGCAAATTGCTCTCATGATGCTCTCATAATAAATAAATCATTTCATCACCGCAGTTGGGAATCTAATTCCTACTGACATTCAATGAACATGATTTTCCAGCATGTGGAGGTATGGGTCAGCAATTTAAACTGTAGCCACATATTTGGTGTGTTGGCTTGTGTGTGTGTGTGTGTGTCATCTCCAAAACAAACGCGATGTGGAGGAGCCCAGGGACACTCCAACCATAATTGTTCAGGTGGCATTTAAGCAATACTCACACAACAGGGGTCAATTTCTCTTCAGGTCACTGAGAATGACATCATCAAACCACTATTAACTCTGCAAATAATTCGAGCCGTGCAACCTCTCTATCGACAGCACATTCCCTCAAAACAAACAGGCGGCTCCGGGCTTTGCCCTCAATCTAAAAAGCAGCACCTCAGAGTGGATAAGAGAGAAATGGTCATCCAGGCAATAGAGGACCAGCATTGAACAACTAAAAATGACACTGCAAACAATCCTGAGCAACCATTTGCCCATTACCCCCACCATCACTTATTTTCTCCTTCTAGGATGTTATTAACCTTGTTGGAGGTACTGAACCCCACCAGTTTCCTATTGCGTATTCACCGAATCCTTATTTTTTGAAAAATAAAACATGATGAAGTATAGAGTACTCTTTTCAGCGAATCTGCCTTTATTTAGCTTGAATTAGAAAGCACTGTGGTCTTGTATTCCTTATAGACAACTTAGTTTTGCTAGATTGTTGGTTGTGCTGGACTAGAATTGCTCAACTTGTCATTGCAAATCATGCAGTTAGGACGCTGACTCCCATCACTCAACTGTATAGAGCACTTTAAAAAACAAACAAACAAAAAAACAAAAAAACAAAAAAACAGATACTATGAAAACAGCAGAGGCCCCAGAAGTGAACCCTGCGGAACACCATACGTTCCGTCATACATGTAAGTTCATGTTGCACAAATTCGTCTGACCACTTTCTTTCTTAGCTCAACATAGTTTGTATGAAGGGATTACAATAAAGAAATAATATGATGTAGGGATTACAGTCTGTGCTTGGATACACACAAGCTTCCCTCTCTCAAGATGTTAGATTAACCTATAGAATTCAAACCTGCACTTAGAAAAATAATACTTAATTTTTGAAAATCTCACCAATGAGAAATTGTCGACAATCATGTTTTCTGCAATAACATCAAAGCTCCACATTGCAGTAGATGACATAGTAACATGCAAGGTGCGGCCCAATGGTTTTTCTCTAGTCTGCAGCACCGCAGTTGAATAATTAATGTGGTCTGTCCAATACTAAATAAAGTGGACGTCACTGCTCTCCAGTGCATTTTTTCCCCTCCCCAGATAGGTACGTGGTAATTGCACTTTTACTGTAGGACATGTTCATTAGATAAAACAATATAACTTTTCATTAAAGGTGATGAAAACACATTTGATATAAATGGGATGCAATTCTTCTTTGTTATGAACAAATCAGTGTAAAGTCACAGCATACTGTTTGTTTGTTTGGGTCAAAATTTTGTAGAATGAATTCACACAAGCACATCAATAACTAATTACAGAGATGTCAGTTCCTGATTTTTTTGTAATACTATTTAAAAGTAGATGTTTGGAAATGTTTGGATTCATGTGATTACAAGATATTATTGACATGCTCACTTAGTTCTGCGACTTCACCTTTGCTGAAGCCAAAGTGGACTAAAAAAAAAAAAAATCGAAACATCAATTCCACCGAGTGAACCGAACCTGAGTGACGGTCGTGCTCCCTCATTGAGCTCGCATTCTTTTTTCCTGCTGTTTTTACAAGAAACAATCGGCTGTGGCATTACAATGCAATAAAAGCACAGACAGCATATGGGAGGTTATGGCGGGAGCACGACACATGATCAATAGCCACGGTGACTCGCTCTTCTCCACGTGCACCTTCAACCGCATCACCACCTTTACCCCCAATCGATGAACTTGCCTGAGTAAACAGATCTGTCCCAACTCGCTGCTCCTCATTGTAAGATGAGCCTCCTCCTCCTCCTCCTCCTAGTCTGGGCCAAGTCACAAAGCGAAACCAGATAGTTTCTCTCGGTGTTATTGCTCTTCTCCTCAACTGTCTGTTGAAGTAATACGGCTAAATAAAGACCAAATACACCATTTGCATCATCATCACTGCTGTTATGTCCTCCAAATGAACTGCCAATACTGTACATATGTTGTCTTCCCGAATCAAACAACCATCAGTGTAAAATTACCTGCGGTCCGCTCTATAGTGATATGATCAATACTTTTCATCCTGAATTTATACAAATGGGTTGTTCTCAGAAAACATGCTCCATGTTTTACACAATTTCCTTTACACTAGCCATTGTCTTTAAAACAAGAGCACCATCTAGAGGAGTAAAAAAGTATCACAAATGCTTCATGAAGCTTCATTTTCCCATCACAAATGGACACCAAACACTGAGCACTGAAGTACAAAATTATTTAAAAAATATTTTGTATACTTGAGCACCTTCACTACCTTCATACAGAGATTTTCAGTTAAAAACTGGTAAAAATAACCAATTTTATGTAGAAAATTACCTCTGAATGCTGAACAGATGGAAACAATGGCTGTCATGTATGGTTGTTGCTTGCAAGGATCACGGTGGACACCATCAACTGATCACTGTTCACTTTGCAAAATATGAAAATGCCAGCAGCTGCATTGCACGCCTTTCAAATCCTTCTCACTCACACTCACGAAAACACAATAAAATAAAATAAAATAAAAAAATAAAATAAAATAAAATAGTGTGTGCAACTAGCATGAAAAAATGTCTTCATCAATTTTATTTTTCGGTCATTTCCAATAAACTGGACACCATGCTCAACACGTAAACTACTTGGTTGTAGCAGAATAAAGAAAAAATGTTTATTAACCATGTTAACATCTTTAAGTGAAACAATTTGAACTTCCGGTTTTAGTTTCTAAAATAGTTCCAGGGGACAATATTATTTGTTTATTGTTGCATGTACCTTGTGGACTCAAATGAATGACCGTAATTTTCAAATGTAATTGTTTTTTTTTGTTTTTTGTTTTTTTTAATACGAGGTTTTTGTCATGTAAACGTTCACCCATTCTGTCGACTAGGCAAAGTGGTGACAGCAACAATACAGTGGTATGATTATATGGCAACTTTTACTGTGACATGACATAACAAAGTGTCATTGCAACTTTTTTCTCATGTAAAGGATTTCCGCAGCACTCACTGTGTCAGCTGTATGAGAAAGGACAGATCTGTCCATCACCGTAGATCTTATACACCGACTTCCTCTTTTATTTAAGCTTCCATCTGGAAAGCCACGCTGCTTAGACACAGCACCAAATGTGCCCTGTTTGATTCTTAATGAAATGCTCTCATGCTTCCCTTTGATTTGAAACGTTGAGACTCACACTCATGTTCAGCTGATATTAACAGTCTTATAAAATATATTGTTATGCAGTACACATTCCAAATCCTGCCCATTACATTATATTGCGCTTTCAATCTGCAAGGTGACATGAACAAAAATCCTCAGGAGCCTGAGAACATCAAACTATTCATTCTTGCAACAATCCAGCCAGAGAGCGCGGAGATGCAGACCAATCTATATCTCCTGTGACCCTCAGTAACATGTCTTTAAGCTTGCTAATTAGATTTGGAGACACCAAGTGAAAGGGATGGCCTCGCCAGGCAGTTTGTTATATAACAAATGGATCTGCTTAATATTGGAGATTAATAGACAAATATGTAATCTTACCCATGACTGAAGCTATGATCTGGTTAGTGAGAAACATGATGGATGTTGAAGCATTGGTGCACGAGAGTCGCCTTAACCCTTTTAAGACAAGATTGCTTTGCAGGTTATAGGTACTTAAAAGGCGGTGTGGTGCAGCAACCATATAATAATAGCAGACGTGGCTGAATGAATACTCCAAGTTTGCCGACCATGTTTAATTATTTGCCAATGACTGTAGTTTTAAATATTATTAGAAAACTGATGACATAGTATGAAACCTTTTGCTTTAATTAAAAAAAGATCGGCTGTTATCTTCATAAAGGCAAAGTATTTGATTCAGCTCTTGTATTGCATTTAATTGGAGTGTGCAGATACCCAATATTGCAGCTGGTGAGCATGCAAAAATTAAAGTAATACAAGATTGTTGTCTTGGCATAGCAGAAATCTCTGAGGGTCCAGAAAAATCAAAATTCCAATAATAGTTGAAAAACAACATGGAAAGTACCCAAAGTTACTCATAGCAATTATCAGTAATTATCCATCTCTAGATTGCAATGGTTGTAACTGCAACAAAGTAAGCGGCATCAAACCTTTTAATGAATGCCGTGAGAAAGTTATGATATTTCATGCATGGTCTTCTCGAGAGTGAAGACTGCTAGAGACGTTATTCCCATGCAGAGACAGGTGTCAAAAGACAGGAAGAAAGTCTAATAAAAGATCTGATTCAATATGCAGCACAGGAGGCCCACTGAGTGGCTTGAGGATGTGAACTGCACGCCACTGCCTTTGCAGCGTTGCAGAGTGCAGTGAAAGACTCAAGGCTCTCTGAAATTTTGACATTGTATGATATTACTATGTTGTTATGTGAGTTTTTTCCAGGTTCATACTGTGCCCCCCTTTAAAGGAGCACAGCACTCCCCCACTTCCTTATATTTTTCTTTCTTTTTTTTTTTCCTCCTCATTTAGGAAACTCTGGGCACTGCTTCCCGTTTTGTCTCCCTCTGTTGGTCATTGTCATTTTCATCTTTCTTGGATAGCTTCTGCTGGTGAAGTGAATTTCATTGCTCTGCACTTGTACATGTGCAATGACAATAAAAAAAACAAACATTCAATTCACTTTTTTTTTTTCAAATAATTTGGGCTGGTAAGCCTTGTTCTGGTGAATTCAAGAAGACAAATGTGACAAAGACATCAACAAAGGAGGGCATCCAACATCATGCCTGCAGTAGTCAAAAATGCATTCAGCATTTGCATTTCGAAGTTGCATAGAGTGTATCAGCACACAATTTCCTGAACAGGTCATGCAACCTTAAAATTGTCTTCTTTCAAGCTTGGTGCGAAACCTATTTTGGGATGTATTGTGGAGTGTGTGTAAAACGACGGGGTCGAAGCCACATCACATTAAAGTGCTAAATCACAGAGAAAAGCTTCTGTCCCCGGCAGAGCCTTGTTAGTCACTTCTGATACATAATGACTCCTGCCTCACGGGCAAACTAATTATCAGGTGCTTAACAGCCTGAACCTACAACACAGCTGCCATAGACCTGTGAGGAATAGCAGGCACATGACCACCTCCTTCATCTCATCTTCTTCCTGTCTTGTTTTCCTCTCCCTGCTCTGTTTCTCTCCCCCTTTTCTGTGTTCTCCCAGAGTACCAGCTGGGAAACTGGCCTTGGGATATGAGCTAGAAGCATACAACCATATGCTAGATATTTTCATGGAAGGTGCGTCGAAACAAGTGGAGGGTGGGGGAGGATTATCTTTCTCAAATGTAATAGAATGTAATTGCTAAGTAGGACACTTCTCTTGTTGGGCTTTGCTTTCCTGTTTCCATGCATGTTATTCTGAATCACAAATGCCTTCAATGAAGAAAAATATTGGTCCCTTTCAAACACACAATGAAAGAAACATTGCAAACCAAAGACTGCAGGGAAGAGGCTACTAAGGACACAAACACAGCTTGCTCATTAGTTACTTTCTGTTTGGACTTAGTCCAAATTTCTGCAGGTCATAACACACCGTTAACAGGGAATCTAAGTCGCTGATCCGGCAAAGTGTTCAGAACATACACATGGCCTTCCAAAACAGCCTATTATACGTTTATGTGAGATATGTCACCTCTTGTCAGTGAGTATACGGGCAAACGCGGACGCGTCTGCTGTCACTGGGAGATCCTTATTGATTCAGAATGACGTTGGCACAAAAGGGCTGAGGTAGCAGAGGTCAAAGTTCAAATCACATCTAGCCGATATCAGATTCTGATGGTCTGATGAACCGTGAGCAAAACAAAACAAAACACGATATCACGGTTTTAAAATTAGCTGTAAAATGACCTTTTTTTTTTTTTTAAATATTTGGGTAAATAAAAATAAATATATATATATATATTTTTTTTTTCCATTGACAACAATCTATTTTATTTTCAACAAAATATATTACCTGGATTGGCTGGCACCCAGTTCAGGGTGTACACTGCCTACTGTCCAAAGCCAGCTGGGATAAGGTCCAGCACCCCCGCGACCCTTGTGAGGGGAAACAGTTAAGAAAATGGATGGATGGATATATTTGATACAGAAGGAATATGTAGCTACCATGTTAATTTTAAATAAATAAATAAATAAATAAATAAATAAATAAATAAATAAAGCAAACAAACAAACAAACAAACAAATTCAGGTATTCTGCAAGCAGCCTGTCATGTTGGGCCCAGCTGAGATGTCCCCTCAAAACAGAAAATAAGAGCTCATTACCAGTGACAGCCGGTAATAGCGGTTATTGAAACCTTGAGTTTGTAAAACAACGGTAAACTGTCAAACCGATAAACGGCCAATGCCTAATTACAACATGCCTTTTCAGCATCTGTTATAATTTTCCAAGTGCTTTCTTTATCTTTGAAAGATTATTGTCCTCAGTTGATTAAAACAATCCAAGTAACGCGATTTTGTGTTCATAGATTTACTTCACACTCTTTACGATGAATGATAAATCAAGATAGCTCAGATAGCTGAGGTCATATGTTAAATTGTTCCTCTAGTTTCAAGCCATGAGTAAGAATGCTACAGAATTACATCCTGGCTAAGGTTGCTCAGGTCAGACAGCTTTTTATTTGTCCTGTGCACCACTTTACTGTTCATAAATTTAAACTTCTCCAGACAATACCCCCAATCTGAGTGAGATTCAAGATGGTGAAGGGTCCTCTAGTTAGCAACATACTCTCGATCAGTGCTCTGTCTCATGTCGTTTACAAGGGAGTCCAGTGCCTACCCCTGTACGAAAGGCCTGAATGGCCGATTTTTTCACTGTTATTACAGTGAACAGTCTCAGGCCCCTCTGAAAGGGTCAGGAGTGTAACCCAGAGACAATGACTCCTCAGTGGCCTCAGTCTCGTTTCTGAGCAGATCGGCTTTTGCTAACAACATTCTATTGGGCACTTTCTATCAGTTCCCTTATTTCCCTCCATCACTCATTAACCCCTCAGCTGGCTGATTCAAAGTTCAGGGCAGAGAGGAGAACCTCAGACGCAGCGATTCAGATAAGAAGAACACCCTACACCCTCTTATAGCCTCCAGCCTAGTGATATATGGATCTGCAGGGGCTAATAGCAAAGTATTGACAGGGAAATGGTGTGCTTATCCTGCTACTGCATGCTGGCAAGAGCTCCCCAAAGCAGATGGGGCATACTTTGGGGAGAGGAGGAGGAGGTTGAAGAGATGAGGTAGAATTGTACTGGGACAAATTAGAGTTTTAATTGCTTTATTTCAGATAATTTGTCTGTGTATTTGTATGTAAAAACACTATATCCAACTCAAACCAAATACTCTAAATTCCGTTCATAGTATGGGATGAATTAATTGTTGGTAGAACTTTTTAGGTAGTGCTATACACTGTCAGTGATTTTTTTTTTTTTAGTAATGATTTTCATCATTTGGTTTGGCTGGTGCTGCCAAAAAGAACAAAAGTACAGAGCACGACACTTCCATAACATGAGGTAAAGCTGTGCACTCTAATGAAATCCAATACAGGAGCTAAATCATACATTTTATTTTTAAAAAGACATTATTGTTTAGATCAGATGACACTTCAGATGACATTCATTTAGCAGTATGTTTATATTAGTTTTTGTAGTTTAAATGAGCAATGAAAAAAAAAAACTTTCATAAAAGATAAAGATGTATACTGTATAGACTGTTGCTAAGTATCAGATGCACAAGGCATAATTTTGTTACAGGTGCCAGTGAACTGCTGGCCTAGTAGTTTAGAGACTGTAACTACCACTTAGCGACTTATCTCGCTTGATAATACACATTCACTTGCCACAAAATGAGGTACCCCAGCACAAATTCTAAATAAATAACTAACTAAATAAATAAATAAATAAATAAATAAATAAAGCTCATGACTGTACATCATTTTTAATATTTCACAACACCCATGTAGCTAAATAAAATGTGAGAAAATAACTGAATAACTCATTCTTTTATACCAATTAAAAAAAACAAACATTCCATTATTACTTTTCTACAAATATACAAAGCAAAAATATTTTACAAGGGTGGTGCAAATGTGCAGATATATATATATATATATATATATATATATATATATATATATATATATATATATATATATTTATATATATATATATATATATATATATATATATAAATAAAATGTCACTATGAAACTGTTGGAAGTTCCACCATGAACTAGGAAGTAGCCTACATAGTAAACATAATTGACAGATGACAAACACAAAGCTCTATGACGACGGCCTTGAGGGCGTGCAACATCCTAAGTAGAATTCCAATTGTTTATGATCATTATGGCATTGCTAAAAAAAAGAAAGAAAAAAAAATACAACAAAAAACAGTACCCTAGTGTACTGCAGTCATTTGACAACATACATGAGCAATTGAGCATGAAGCTGCATCAGTGAGCATTGGGCAAAGACAATGCAGCATCTTGCCAGGGGGCGCCGAGCACTGTGGGCTACGGCCATGATTACCCACTTGACATCTTTATAGCTACGTGGCAGACGCCCTCTTCAACATAACTGGAGAGGGAAATGCAGCGTGCCAAAGTGGCCCCACAGTGCTCGGTGTGGGCCATCAGAGTTTTGTGTTGACATAATTAGCCTGCTTAGCTGCCATCTGGGCTGTGGTTGTTGGCGGGTGGCATGAGCCAGGTGCTTCATGGGTAATACCAAAGAGAGGCATACAGCAGATGCGCGTGGTGGCTAAAGCTGCATGCCCACCCTGGCGGAGATCTGGAGTCAGTTAAGTCAAAATATGGGAGTAGTTTGAGGGTTTTGAATGTTTTAAACAATTTAAGCCTTCTGTTAGGATGGTTTCTCTAGAAGAGCAAAAATTTTCCCCGGTCATTTTGACCCAGGGTATATTTAATAATAAAAATGAAGACTGAAAAACATTATTAACCGCTTTTGTTGCACATATGTCAAATTAACAAGTTTTAAGTTTCATTATGACATCCTCGTAATTTGAAATGGGTCCGTGCTATGCTTAATTTTCCAAAAGCGTCCTGATAATGCATTATAGCCCATGATTAACAGTTTTCAATGAAACCGTGTTAAAATGAACCATTTTCATTGTCTCTTGATTAGAGTTTTCACAAAAGATATATCTAAAAAAACTTTTTCACCCTTAAAATTGGTCAATTTGACCTGGAATGTTTAATATTCCAAAAGCAACCCAATAAATATAGCTTAATCATTTTCATTGCACGTATGTTGAATTTAACAATTCTTACTTAAAAAACAAAAACAAAAAACAAACCAAAACCAAAAAAACAACAACACAAAAACATTTGTAATTTTTTTTAACTTTAAAATGGGTCAGTTTGACCCAGGCTGTGCTCAATGTTCAACAAGCCTCCCGAGAAACATATTTGAATATTATATATATTATGAATTTCTTCATTGCAAATCTGTAAAAAATAAGCTATTTCTTATTGTCTGCTGACGTGACATTTCATAGCGAAAAAACATTTCTAGTTTTTTTTTAGTTTAAAATGGGTCGAATTGACCCATAACATAACAGAAGGGTTAAAGAAAATGTTAAACTGGGTCAGCAAGCAAATAATTGTTATTGTTTCCTCTATCTAATCTAATCTACAGCATTTCATTAGGGCACAGATGCTGAATCTGAGCTAAGCTTTCTTAAAAAAAAGAAAAAAAAAGCTTGCCAAACAAACCAAGTAATCACCACTGTTATCAAAGAAAAGCAGGTGCCATTTAATTGCTGCCATCCAGCTCAAAATTGGAGGACTTTCTGGAGCAGTTGAGTTTGCCAGTAACTTGATAAGGCCGCTGGATTTACTCGATGAGCTTGAAAGTTCCTGAGCAAGCAGCCGGCATGTGGTTGTTGTTCCCAGAGGGCTGGGAAACCGTATCTGCCCTGCAGGAGCATCCTCTTTGGTAAGCACTTCTTATCCAGGCCATCACTGCGGGCCGATAGCAGCAGGGTAATATCCAGTAACTGCAGCTTTATGTGCGATCCAATACTTGGATCAATCCCTTGGACAGGAGGCTCGCCATTAACCCCTGAGATCTCTCTCTTGTCTCTCCTTTGTTTTGTGTGTGGACTGAATATTTTGTTTGAGACTGCAGCTCGAAGTGTGATCGTGAATTGAAGATGGCAAAAAAGACATTCATGCGGACATTTTTGAATTCATTGTGAAATGTAATGTTAATCACCTAATGTAGCCTGCGGTTTTAATAGCTTGAGCATGTAATGTAAAAATACAACATGCAATGGCCACATTCTGAACACAAGAAAGCATCACCAAAAAGTATTCTTCAAGTATATTATTGCACAGTTTGATTTTAGCTAAATAAGAAAACGTCTAGTAAGTAGACCATACTTGCACTCAACTGCATTATGTTACAATAAAACGAGTCACAATTTTTTATAATTATTATTTGCATTATCTCAAATTAATTTTGCACATGTAACCACATAGCTACTGGTGTGTCCAGTGATAATGTGCCTGTGCAAGTGTATGCTCTGTTTCTCAAGGCAAGTACAGAACAAGGCAAAGGCTTGTGTGTGTGTGAGTGTGTGGAGGGGTGCACATGCTTACTCGTGTAAGAGTGTATGTGCAGGCAGGAAAGCTAGAAATATGTATAAAAGAGATGTTGTGGATAGGAGAGAGACTTTCCTTAAAACTCCCAATACTTTAGGGAATCTTGCCCCATATATGGTCCCATATGACAGAGCAGAAGAAAGGCAGGCTGAACCAAAGACACGCAGCTCTGAAGAGCATCTGTAGTCCTCCCACGGAATATAAATGGGCTGTCGCTGAATTTGGTGCCATGTGCTTTGCTAGTGTCACACTAGTCACACTAAGTAGTAGCGCATTTTAAAACATTGAGTTACACAGATTGTTCAAAAGTAACATTTTTTTTGGCAAGCTTAAAAAAAAAATAAAAAAAATAAAAGCCCAGAATTGATATGTAATAGAGTGTTTTGTCTATGACAGGAATTTCAGTATTATAAATATGAAATCTCAATTACAAGTCACTCAACAATACACAAACTATTTAGTTTTTAAATTATATACATATGACAATGTTTAGATAAAAAAATAAAAAATACACACACTGTCCAAACCAGTCAATCTTGTCTTTACAAATTCAGACGAATGTGAAGCTGATATTTTTAATTATATAAACAAAACAGAAACTATTGCAGCATTTAGTGAAAGTCTTAGAAAGTTCACCTACCTTGAATTCAACTTTTTTTGAAGTTTTCAGTGCTGGACAATGGAGATTTCAAGCCAAGCATGAGCTGGGTTGAGCGCATCCTTGTATTTCCGGGCCACGAGGAAGCTGGCAACGCTCGGCCACATTCCAGCGGGAGCCACACGAGCTGGGGCGAGGTCCGGGCATGTCGGAGGTTTGGCCAGTGGATCCCGGCAGTGGAGACCTTGGGACAGGCTCACGGGGAGGCGGACTGAGCCAGACTGGGCTCTGCTGCGAGGCTTTTTCGCCTCTCCTTTACTGAATGAAAGCAATCCCTAAGAGTGAATGGGTAATGAGAGACCGGCTCCTGAGATTTTAGCTTTCTTAATCATGTTCATAATTAATTCAAGAACATTGATAATTTCATTACATTCTTTTTGTCTTATCAATAAATGATGTGCCTGCACTTTTGGTCTTGTGTATACGGCAGAGGAGAGAGGGAGGAAGCAAGGGAGGGAGAGCGACAAGAGAGGTAATACTGCACTAAAAGCACAAGAGATGGAAAATGATACAAACAGGGAAGTGGTAATTATAATCTTTGACCAAGCCACTGGCTGCACAATATGAAGTCAAGTGGCTACAAATAATTAATAAGGCCTCCTGGTGTGTGTGAGTGTGTATGCGTGGAGTTGCGTGTGTGTGCAAGTGTTGGGGGATTGCACCACATTTGCGCTGACAATGTCTTAGATGACTGTTGTTTCAACCGCCCACTTTTAGCAGATATTGGATCAAATATGAAAATTAATACAGAAATTACATCCCGTGATGTTTTCATCAACATCGTGTTGTACACATTGTGAGGCAGTTAGTTGCAATATACACTCACTCACCTTTGCACAAGGCTGGAAGACGCCTGTCTATTAATGCCCTTCAGATCCAATAAAGGCTCAGGTTTCAGGGAGATTAGTGAAATGAAGGAGACCTCACACCCCCCCCTCACACACACACACTTCTTTGCCCTTTGTGCGGTCAGAAAAACTAAAAAAAAAAGAAAAAAGTGAAGCACTTTATTTCTCTTTGTCTTCTACAGTTTCTAGTTATTTGGCAGCAGGACTAATGAGATAATATGCATTTTTAATATTTCATTTTCAGAATATTCAATAACCCTTCACCTCAGATATGCACGATGCGCGTAATTAATCAAACCGCTTGCTGGTCAAACCTGCTCTGAAAATAGAAATGATGTCATGGATACCCCGCCCCACTCGCCCCACACTTCCTAAAAATAGCAAGATTGAAATGGAGGATTGTGCCGAATCTCCTATTTTGAGCAAAAACAAAACCAGATGCCTTCTGATTCCAAATCATCAATTTATTGCAACCCCACAAAATGAATCCCAAAAAGTTAGTGCTTCATTTATACACTTGAAGACAATAGAAATAGGAGCCAGTTACAGTACATCAAAAGTTCAATAAGAAACATCCAATATTCCCCCCATGTTAAAATGAGGACATTCTTCTCAGATATCATGTGCAGGAAATGTTCCAGGATTTTTTTTCTTTCCCAGGGCTAAAGTGGGGCTGGGAAAATAATTTCTAAATATATTCAAATAAAATGGGCTTAATGGGACTACACAGATTTCTGACGGGGCTATAGTTCCCCCCTAGCGCCGTCCATGAACGTGCAAAATGACTTGTAAAGAACCTGACATTATGTCCACCAGAAAATGATTTAAAAAAAAAAAAAATCTACATTTTGGCCTTTCATTTTGCATTTAACTGATTTTTCAAATTCTCTTGCCATGGTGAACATAAACATGAAAACTATTTTCAAACTTTGGTTTGAACAGAGATTTTAATGACAAAGATGAACATTTGTTTTCAAATCATCAATGTATGCTGGGATATCACGCTATGGTTTGTCATTTTATGATGAGATGATAAATCATTATTGTCTGGATTTCATTCGTGCCTATAAGATGTCAGAGTTTTGCATGAAATCAGAGCGGTTTGGTGAAAGGTGCAACACAAGGCTATTTGAGTTCTGCCACTTTTCTAATGGATTTTGAATTGATTACAATACTCTCGGGTAAAGCTCTATGGAGCATTAGCGATTCAAATACTTCATGTCCTATTTCTTGCTCATGTGCCACGGGCCCTTGTCCTGAGATATGACCAGCCTAATACGGGAAATATTAAATAAAATACAAAAGTAAAGAGGCAAAAATATAGATTTACAGCAGGCACTTTCGACAGTAGACTTGATATAAGGGGTTCATAACAAGTTTTGCATTTTATCCCTGGTCGCCCTCATGCGCATTTTCATCATATTTTATGTGATCTATGCATGCAGCACTCATCCTTGTGACGTGTCCTTCTCAAATCGATTGCTACAATACTTGTCATGATGGCCCCTTCCCAGCTGTGCAACACCACAGAGAAGTGGGGCAGCAGGCTATAGCATTACCATAATTCCCTCACCCTCCCTCCACGGTCCCAAGGGACCAAGTGGGCCTGCATGGGGATGTGGGCTATGTTGGCTGTGGAGGGGACTCAACCGGCTGCCGGACCTGCAGGCTGTATACAGTGTGTGTGTGCGTGAGAGAGAGAGAGAGTGCGAGACAAGGCTGAACCTGCCTGTGGGCAATGTAATAAAACCGCCACACGCTGCTGGTAGTGACGGTGGCACTGCTGCTATAGCGGCAAAGGAGGGGATAAATATAAACTAGGCCTGCATCAAAGAAACGGCCCTCCAGTCACAGCCTGACTTACACCCTAATAATTAGGGCTCTTTCCAATAAAACAGGGGGTTGTGGCCATGCATCTATTTTACTTGTGTTTGCAGCTCCAGTGGGAACCGTCATCGGATTCAGTCTTTGCATGTAGCACAGGATGAGCAATATTTAAATTTTTGACGTTTAGGAAAAATGTAAACAATTCAGATGTAACTTTTTAGTCACTTGGATTGTTACATTTTGATATTATTTTCAAACTGTAATTGTCAACCCGTCATTGTTATTTTGATTAGAATTTTATTCTGTCATCGCTAAATTACAGCTTCTATTTTAGTACAGTCAGTGAATTTCACCAGTTCATCAGTCTGTCATCGCTATTATTGGGATGAACTAACAAACTCTATTAAGTGATGCGAACGGCTCCAATTAAGTATAAAAAATGAGATTTTCTCATCTTTCGTACTTCTATATACATTTTACATTTTCTACATTTGGAGTTCTTTTTTTTCTTCTTAATCTCCTTCTTTTTCTTCTTTTAGTTTATTGGCGGATTGGAACTTTTCATACTCAACATGGCCTGTCCATGTTGTAGTCTATATTCACCCAGGCTATAGGAGGCAATGAAGAGCATCTATGTCATCTGAACAACACGTCACTGAAAATGAAGTAGAAAGCAATTGTATGCATTTATGTATGTATTTATTTATTTATTTATTTATTTATTTATTTTATAAAGTATCGACAGGAACAGGGTGAACAGTCTACGGACATTTTAATAATAATAATAATAATAATAATAATAATAATAATAATAATAATAATAATAATAATAATAATAATAATAATAATAATAAATCAGGAAGTACAATACACTGCTGGAAACAGCTATTGCGGGGACCGTCCCCATATAGTTTTATATATAAAACCTCTGGACTGCTAATGCCTCCGTAGCGATAAGTGAAAGTTGTCTAACTTGAATACATTGATTTCTCCGTGGCATTTTCTTATTTTCTGTCTCTCTCGATAAATGTCACAGTACACGGCATACAGTTGTACCAATAAACACGAAACAGGAGTCCGTCAGTTGGTACTTACCCAGTTATTGACAATTACACTCACATCAATCTGTCGTCTGTCATTGACAGATTGACCGACCTTCCGTCAGTATTGACATAATGCCCACATTTGAATATTTCAGACATGACTATTTTTTTTTAAACAAAATAATTGTTACCTCACTAAGTTCCTTGTGAGCTTTATATTTATATATTTCCAACATTACATTTGTAGTCTCATTTAAGAAGCCATATGTTTCCTGGAATGTCCATATTTTGTTGCACCTCTGGCTACAGTGCAGCTAAATCATTCATAAATTACACTGATGTGCGATTGCAAAAGGAAGACAGAGAAACGTTGAGAGAGCGAGGGAGCGGGCAGGGGGCGGTGGCGGTCCAGGCAGGGGGTATCAAACTAATTAAAGCAAGCATTTGTCAGAGATTAAGCCTTAAACAGAAAAGGTCACCTGAGCACCAGCGCTCACTGTTTCGCTGCTGTGCTCTTAGGGCAGTCTAAACCTTTCCGAGCTAAATGGTAAAGATGCTATTTGGCAGCACTGGGGGGGGAGGGGAGGCCATGCTCAGTGCTGGTGAGACTGACACCCGGGTCATTGGTTCTTTGCTGTCCATTACACGTGCTGGTCAAATCTGGCAATTGCTGTCATTTAGGGATGAAAAATAAGTGCTGGACAAGATCAATAGATGCAGCCGTCTGTAGCAGCAGTGATTAATTGACGGTCGCCAATTAATGACCAGCCTGTTGCACAGCAATACAATCTCAGAAGGAAAACGGGGTTTATTGAAAATTTCTTTCACTTCAGTCCAGTGTTGGTTATTCGGTTGTCATCGTAAACCATAATAAGAAATGGATCATCTGTAGACAATAGTTGTTTTTAATAATATCACACACAACAACTAAAAAAGAATATGAACGAGATGGGTCATGATGGTTAAACTGCAATTTATTGTTCGACATGTTTGTGTCCGTTGCTTGGATTGAATTCTAAATGTATCCAATGGACACTCAATATATTGTTATGCTTACAAACCACAATCTGTGTAACAGATTAATTTGGGGCCAGTCAATTGTAATTGTATTGAGATGTCCTGCTTGTAGATTAATGAAGCACAGAACATGTTGGTTTAGATATGACTGATAGCTTTTGACGGAAAGTGTACTAGTGAGTCCTTTTGTGATGAGAATTGTGTAATTTGATTTCTTTGTAATTACCGAAGACAATAACATTTTTTTTTAAATTATTATTATAAACTGTGCATAAAATGAAATGTAGAAATCATGAAAATTTGCCATATATCATCCAACAGTTGTAATACTGTATTATTTTTAGTATTTTATTTTAACCAATAAGAACTTCATTTTCTCTTTATAATAAATAAAGACTCCCCACCCCCTCAATGTTTTCACCACGTAACATAGATAGAGGACGTAGAAGTTTACTTTAACAACAAATGTGTTTGTTGAAAAGTTAAATTTAACCTGAAATGAAGACATGTTGTCGAGTACTACTGCACATGCTGCCTTATCGGCTCGATGAATATGATGCCAGCAGAAACGCTGTTGCTGATATCGCTTGATTTCAACTTTTTTTTTTTTTTTTTCCCCAAAGGTATGTTGTATTATGCAAATAACATCCTATTTTAAGCAGTAGGCTGCTGGGATGTAGATATGCTGTATTCTCCCTCAAAACACATGCAGACTTTTTTTTTTAGGTAAATATGGCAAGACGTGACATCATATTACACATGTTGACACAAGTGCAAATATACAAAACAAAACAAGTCACTTTTACTATGAAGGCACAGTCCTTACGAAAGACTATCATTTGGTCATCATTTCAGTTCTACCTGCGGCTTGGAATGCAGACAGACTTGGAATGCAGACAGATAAACATCAAAAGTTACCAAGATTGCCATAATACATACAGACACCCAACACATTATTGAAAATAAATATAAATACGTTTTTTTTTTAAAAGGTGTCAAAATAATGCACAAATGATAAATTAGCATCATTTCTTATGTGCTCAAAATATTGGCCTTCAACATGGACACATTACTGTAGTACACTATGCACACTTTGACACATCCGCATTTATTGTTATCAATTATATTACTGTTGAGAAGCTTCTCTTATGGATTTGCATGTGTCATTAATAGTGTTTCTTTAAAATATTTGATCTATGACAGCACCCCCAAAGAATACATTCACTGGGTGAACTAAGGTGATTGTGTTGGCCAAAATAAATATAAAGAAAATATATATATATTTGTTAAACAAAAACAAAAAAACAAAAACAGAAATAAAGGATGTGTAAAGCTATGTTAAAAGAGGGAGAGAGAGAGAGAGAGAGAGAGAGAGAGAGAGAGAGAGAGAGAGAGAGAGAGAGAGAGAGAGAGAGAGAGAGAGAGAGAGAGAGAGAGAGAGAGAGAGAAAGAGAGACTTTTGTACTATTAACGTATTTAATGTACGCCAAATAAATGCTCTGACAATTTCTTGATTTGGAATTTGGTAGCTGTTTATATTGTATATGATTCGATTGAACCATATAGCTGACTTAAAAACAGCAAAATGGGAGAAACGTAGTAATTTTCCATAATTACTAAATACTATTTAAAGGTTCAGGGTCTCTCTCTCTCTCTCTCTCTCTCTCTCTCTCTCTCTCTCTCTCTCTCTCTCTCTCTCTCTCTCTCTCTCTCTCTCTCTCTCTCTCTCTCTCTCTCTCTCTCTCTCTCTCTCTCTCTTTCTCTCTCTCTCTCAATGAAACGCTTGAGTTGCCATCAGACTACTGATTGATCGTTTTCGTTTTGAGTGACAAGGTGTTTTGGCCTTTCGGCCTTTCCGTAGCCCGATTTGGATTTCCGTGTCAGATTTGGCGCGTGTCTCCACACTTCCTGTTGGCTCATTTGAACCTCCCTCAGGAAGGCGCGTGTCACGTTTGTGCTTGAAGTCATGGCTCTCAGCTTTCAAACTTCAACACTATGTTTGACTCTGCCGATCTCGTGTCAGATATGCCTCGGAAAGGTAATTATCATTTTTCTTCAGTCTGTTACCGCAACAGCTGCAGAGAGCATTTTCCCGCGGTGAAAGCGGCGTCAAGACAACAAGCCGGAAGCGTTTGTGCAAACAAGCTTCGGCGAACGACGTCGTTTTGAAATACAGTATTCGATTGGCGTAATTTAAGCGTGACGTACCAAAACGGACTTTCATGTCTTGTAGGTAAGACAGCCGGTCATATGTGGCAACCACCACGTGTTCTGTTCCTCCTGCATGGAAATGTGGTTAAAAAAAGCAAGCCAGTGTCCGTCCTGCAGAATCCCCATTACATCAGAAAACCCCTGCAGAGAAATTATAGGTGAGTAGTTGCAGCAAACACAAAACACTCGGCAGCAGATATTGAGATCCAATACAACTGTTTCTAGAGTCAGCATTTTTCTGTTTCCTCAAACAGACAGAGGGCAATGTTGTTAAATTATTATTAGTTATCTTGTAACTGTTTTGACGTGGCGTGAAGCTATTATTTTTTTGTTTGCACTATTTTGGCCACTAAGTGCTAACTTTTTCTATTGACTTGAGATTGGCACAAATGTTATCATATTTATTTATTTATTTATTTATTTATTTTATTTTATTTTGTTTTTTTTTTAAATAAATTTTGCTTCCCTAATGGACTTTATAATTTAGACATGATCCATCCATTTCATGAAGTGCTTATGCTTTAATTTAATTATTGAATTAATTTTTATTTTATTTTTTGTATTTATTTATTTATTTTTTTTTTTTTTTACATAAGCGATATATATATATATATTTTTGATGATGTGTCCGCTCCCACGTTGTTATTAGTTAAGGAGGTCAATACCTGATATTTGGAGCAATATTAATTTTCAGTAAATATGGAGAAAATATTGTTGAAAAAAAAATACAAATTCCAACTCTTTGTTGAAATGTCTTAATGCATGTTTACTGAACAACTTTTCAGATTTGCAAAATGTTGGTTTGTATTTTAAATCTTACATAATAGCCATCTTTGTTTTAAAAATGCTAAGAAGTTCAGCGAGCTCTCAAAGTCATCAGTTTGTCTTAAAAAGTTAAATGAAAACTTAAAGTAGCTCCCTTTAATTTTCTACAGTAAATAAAGTTTTTCAAAATACCTGAAATGTTAAACTTTCACATATCGTTGTTTTAATTTCAAACAAAACCAAAAGGTGCAGAAAGTTACCAGGGTCAGTAGCAACTCTGATACAGTTAAGTGAAAATGCAAAGAGTTACCTGAGGCAAATTGATCTCTAACAGACATCAGACTTTTAATACCGATATTTGTCAAAATGGCAAACATCTGCACAGGTCTTGGTCGATAACGATCTATCCCTATTTTTTAACCGTTAAATTTCATATCATGATATATACCTTAACCATAAATAGATGCAATTTATACCATAAAAGCTGCAGGCCATAGTGCACAGCTCTACATAGAAGTTAAGCTTTTTCTGTAACAGTAAATGAAAATGTTCTTGTATACTGTATTTAAATTATTATCTGACAATTGTGCTAGTTTACCCACTCATCTCTGTGTTATTGTCCTTATTGTGTTGTGTTACAGGAGGTACAAATGAGAGTGATCACACTGAGAGCCCCTCTGTGAGAAAATGTCTCAGGAAAACAAGGGGGGAGCTCCTTCTGCGAGAGTATGAGGTAACTGACCATCAGGCCATATAGACATTAGACAATGTTTTCTAGAACACCGACAAACCTTCATTTGTCCCACTGAGAAATCTTTAAATAGAAGGAAAGACCAAATGTTTTGCAAATTACAAGTATAGGGGTCACTCATATCTGAGTAATCTGTGTTGCGATACACATTTGCTAGACTCGGGACTCAAACTGGCCTCAGTTATCTTAATTTATGTGCAAAAATGGCATTTTCTTTGTTGATTTTTTTTTTTTAAAGAAAATCTCTATCGAAACAGTATTTGTTATTTTCAGTAATTGTAAAGATGTGCATTTAATGCATTTGGTCTTTGACAGGAAGAAATTGAAAGTCTTGTCAAAGAAAATGAAGCGCTGAAAAACAAAAATCAAAACCTGGAGTTGCAACTGAGGACGGCTTTGGATCCCTGCAGTATTAACTCTGTGCAAGCGGATGACAAAAAAGTGGATCCAGTCTTCATGGAGGAATTGGCAAAGAGGCTGCAAACAGCCCAAAATGTTTGTGATGAAGTCAAACAGGACATGCTCAAACTGAAGGAGGTATGCAACCTTTAATGTTGTACTTGATAGTCTTCGGACTCCTTTTTACTGACCTTTAATCAAGTAGTTTATGAAAAGACACTCAAAGATGAGACCATGTGTTACTCGTGTTACTCGTGTCACCCTCAGGCTAATAAAGCACTGCGATCTCAAAATGTTGACCTGGTACAAGAAAATATGAGACTGAAAGCTGAGGTGGTCAGTAGATCTCCACAGAAGTAAGTAATTCATATTGGAGGACAATTATTGTTATAGAACAAGAGTCTTTCATGTCCAGTTATAGAAATAACTCTTGAAACACACTATGAACATAAGCACAGAGACACAATCAATCATTTTGCAGAAACATTTTAGGCACGGCACACACCGAGTGATGACGCCAAAACAGACACAGCTGTTGCGCACTGTGTGGGGTTGGCCACTAGTTTTCATGAATGGTTGATTGTTGGCCACTGTTTTTGCTGTGATTCAAAATTTGAATTGGTGGCAAATATCGTTGCAAAGGCCATTTGGAAAAATTGGCCTGCTTGTATCATCATAGTTATAAATGTTAGCCAGTGCAAACCGCTTCTTCCTTGACAATGTTATATGTAGTTAAAGAAACAAGAAAACCTCAAAACATTTTAATGATTGAAAACACGGGCATCAACGTTTTGCAGTTACAGTGGGCTTTTTTTTTTTTTTTTCTTTTTTTGTGTGCAATTGTTCGGTCAATTTCAGCTGCATTGCTCGGTGTGTGGCTGATGAATCTGTGCCTTCATTTTATGGGAACAGCTTGGGGAAGGTGCACAAAGTACAAACCATAAATGACTGGTCGGATAAGTTTGATATGGAAGAACTTGTGAACCCTGACCTCAACTCCCTTTTGAGATTAATTAGAATTTATCCAGGCCTTCTCATCAAATATAAGTGTCGTCTGACATCAAATGTTATGGATAAACGGACATATGATAAAATCCTAAAGACATACCCGCAATCTTGCAGCAAGGTTATTTTAGAATAGACAATGAAAACTAGCAAACTAAAACTGAAAAAAACAAAACACATTAAATAAAATTAAAATTCTGTAAAACACGAAAACTAACTGAAACTACATTTTACATTTACAAAACTAACAAAAATATCTGTAATTATATTTAAAAAAAAAAAAAAATCTTTTTTGTTTTCTTCAGGAATTCAAGCCACAAATCCGCTTTATAAGTTGGCATCTTGGCAAACAATCGATGGAAAGCGAGACCAACCTAGATTATATGGTAGCATTGTCATGCGTCTAACTTTAGCTTAGACTGCCGCAGTCAAACTCCTCATGTGTTTTTACATATTTGGTCAATAAAGATGATTATGATTAGAAGCAGTATTATGCTCTTGTTGTACTCCAAAGTCTGTGGACTTATACAGTACTTGTTTTTTAGTTGTAGATAAAAAAATTACAAAATCTGTACAGTTACTGTAATGTTTTTTTGTTTTTATCTTGCATGCAAGAAATAGATTTTTAAAAAATACACAAACTGATAAATATGAAACAAAACAAAGCATTTGAAAAAGAAAAAGAAAAAAAGCTAATAAAAAATAACTAGCCCACTGAGAAAACTATTTAATACTGACTACTATACTAACAATTATAATGAAAACACCAAAAACTATTATAACCTTGTTTCATAGAAATAGAAAGTCTTCGCAGAAGCTGGTGGGACCAACTGTACAGTTTTAGTCCCTACTTTTGTCTGCAGTGAGTGAGTGAGTGAGTGAACATATGGAAATCTACATTCAGAAGAATTACAAGTGGGCATTCACATTCAGTGGAAAGTAAAATGTCTTCAAAACATATTTGCCACATTTATACCTAGTTCAGGACATTTTTGAAAGTTGTTTTTCTGGTCTGTTAAGATGTTGTGGTGCGCTGAATATCGGACAACATTACACGATTTTAACAAAGATACGATCAGGAATCATGATATTGCTCATACCGAAACATGCGACTCATTGATGGATTTGACTTTGAGGTGATATTTGAAATTCATTTGGTGACTAACCACAAGATTTGAATGAAAGTATATGACAAGCTTTTGGTTCAGGCTCCTGCAAATTTATCTTACCAGATTTGACTCACTGTTGAATGTCTTGTAAAATTGTCTTCACTTTGTGCTTTAAGTTGGTTCAATATATCAATTAATCCCTTCATTCAGAATGCAAAAATATGATTAAAATATTTGAAATTTCAAAGTGCAATAAAGTGTCTTTTAGGAACTCTAAAACATGATTCGCCCTCAGGTTTGGACGTTATACCGTTGCCGCCTTGGAAGCCAAAATCCAGCAGTACCAGAGAGACGTCGAGCACTTGAAGAGGGCTCTGGAGCGCAGTGACCAATACATTGATGATTTGGAGAATCGGGTCAGGATGTCTGAAAAGAGATGTGCGGAGTTGCAGGAGTCGTGCAATAAAAGCACACCTGGCTTCGAATCGCTCAGCCAGCAGCAAAGGATCCACATGATGATGAGAAGCTTGAGTGACAACGAGCGGGGCTCCATCTGCAGCAATCCTGAGGCAGATGCTCTGACGTTTTCCAAGACGATGTTCATATCGTGCGTGGATCACAAGGACTCTCCCCAAAATCTTTGTGGACTCCCCAAAAAGGACGAGGACTTGGATGGCACCTCCTCGGACTTGTTGCCCTCCACCCCCTCCTCTGCCTTCCGCTCGCTGACGCTGAGGAGCCCCGGTTTGCGTGAGAAGAAAGTGGCGTTTAAGCCTGTGACTCATCTCAGGAGGCTTGATTTTGATGACGGTCCAGGCACAGAACACCCGTTCAGCAGCGGGGACTTGTTCCCCAAATGTTTGCCTCCAAATACCGACGACATGGAGCCACTAAAGCCTGTTTTTTGGGCAACTTGGAAGCTGTCAAAATCAACTGACCAATCATCTCCTGGTCCGAGTAAACAAAGCTTGACTGCGGATTCCGCGGCTGACGGCGAGCCTAATAGTTTCCAGAAGTCCAGCGAGGCCTCCATGGACGCAGCTTATCTCAACAAAATCTCCGAGTTGGACTCCATGATGCTGGACGTAGAAAGCTCCAGTAGCCGTGGTTCTCAGCTCTCCCCGGCGTCCTCCATTCCCGCCGACTTGGACCACACTCTAGTCGCAGAACCGCAAGCGTGCTCTGGCGTCGTAGCACACTGCGGCACGTTAAATAACAAGGAGGCTTCCGGAGGCTGCGCTGGAGAAGGATGTCCTCCATGCCTGCTCTCAGATGTGGACGAGGGCAGCGTGGATCACGGAGGGACATCTCATGCCGAAGAGCTCTCGTTTGATTTGCTCTTTGATGCTCTGGAAGAGACGAAGGCCGGTCCCTCCGGCTCTGTCAGTCCAGCGGGCCGGCGGCAGGATCGCGACACCTCCTCCCCCTGTGGGAAAGCTGTGAACACATCAAGAGAGAGACACACACTCAGCACTGGCCAGCCAACGAAGAGAAAGTCCCACAGCCCCTTTAATGCAAGCAGTCCCACAAAACTTTCAAAGCTCATGTGAAGTTTTCGAACACTTCTGTGTCCTCTGCACTGAAACATGTGGTAACATGTTGCTCACACAAGATTTTGTCCATTAAACGTGAAGTCAACCTTAAGATTTTCTTTACAACAATGTTTTATACCCTCGCTAGTCTAAACATTGCATTCTGATAAATATCGCATTTGTGGAATATAAATTCAGCAGCAAATGCCACATTTTTTGTATCCGTCTCAAGGGACGGCCATTTTGCCACTGGCTGTCAACTAATAATGACATCACAGTTGCTCAGGTAACAACCAATCACAGCTCACTTGTTTTATGACTTTGGTCATGTGACATTCACAAACTGAGCCGTGATTGGTCGTTATTTGAACCCTGAGAAACTGATATTGTTTTCAGTTGACACCAAGTGTCAAAATGGCTACCTTCTGAGATTGCTAAAAATGAGTGTATTTAGCTAATTAATTCATATTCTACAAACACAATATTAATCAGAATGCTGTGTGAAGCAGGTCTGCATATAGAGCATATTGTAAATATTTTTTGGGGTTGCCTTCATCTTTAAGTGTTACATGTCTTGAAAAACTGGAGCGTCAGATTGCTTTTTTGGTGTAGATTTTAAAGTCGTGTGTGTGTTTAAAAAAAAAAAAAAAAAAAAAAAAGGAAAAAAAGTGATAGTGTTCAAGTGGTAACTTGTAAGACAAATTTCTGCTGTATAGGTTAGCACTGCCTGTCTTACTGTCTGTTCTGTTTTGTCCTAGAGATGCTGTTGGTTGTGCAAGATGAAAACCTACTGGAAAAAAAATACATTCAAATGATCTTGCAATAAAATGTTCAATTTTCTCAACACCTGAGATAGGGGCAAATAATTGACTTTAAGTCGTTTGAATTTAGTGTTGAAACTTTAGCAAACATCACTAATTGTTCCAAAAATATTAATTCCATTGTGATGCGCTTCCTCTTTACGCCACTCTTCAATAATTTTCCTTATAATTTATTAATGTTCTATAATTTAAAGCAGAAAAGTGGTCACTCCACAGCTGAGAGCTTGATGTATATCATGACACACAACCTTTCACGCACGCACACACACACACAAACTAATTCAATTGTAGCAGAAAACACTTTATTATGCAAATTTAACTATCACGTGTATTTCACATACTGCTAATCACTGGCATGAAATTTTAATTGGACAACCGTTGTGTTTTGAATAAATGAAGTGTTAATTCATTGAGATTCATTAATTTAGGTGAAGACTGTACAAGGTTACACTGGAGTATTAAATCAATTTGCTTAGTGCTCAACTGAGATGATGAGCTTTGAGGATGAAGATGCATCTTTCATTTCTGACATTGTAAATAATCTAGTTTGCACATTTAAAGGAAGTTGCGTTTTATCCACTGCATCAGCAAGAAACATTTAATTTAATTTAAGTATTCCAGTCACCAGCAACAAAATAAGGTCAAATTTGAGTTGTTTTTATTTTTATTAAGTATTATGCTACTGTTGTGTGAAAATATATTTTTTCCTGTATGACAGTTGCTGCTGTGCTGTTCTAAACCACTTGAAATAATTTTACTTGTTAAATTATATCACGAATTTAATAAGACAACATTGTTCTCATTCGTATGCAGGTGATGCAAGTTTTTATTTTTTATTTTTTATTTTTTTTGGGGGGGTAGGCTATATTTACACTTGACTTTTTTTTTTTTTTAACATAATTTCCCGATTTATATTCAACTATCCTTAATCGTATAACTTTAAATTTGGATGGTTAATATTTATATCTGGATCTCCCATCATTAGCACACATTCTCCACAGGGAACAAATTCCCAGTGGATCGAGACCTGTCTAAAATTGGATGTCCGCCGGAATGAAATCAACTATGCTTTTCGGTTCCCTTCGCAAAGAATCAAGGGGCCAGTTCCGCGGCTGGATGGAGTGGCACAAGCCCTTAAAAACCGCAGACGTCTCGTCTCCTGACGTTAGTGCCTCATGCCCCGAGAGCAGTTTTTTTTTTTTTTTTAATCTGTCAGCCTGTTCACTGCTCTGGCACTTTATGTCTCGCGAGAGCAACCGGGCTGGGCTTGACGAGATCTGAGGCGCTCAGGTGTAAGAGGCTCTCTCATCCCAGCAGTGGGGAAACAGTAGACAGATAAGTGCGCGTGAGAGACTGCAGGCATCTCTGTGATCTCCGAGCTCAAGGCTCGACTCGGCGCACACAACACTGCGCACTCGGCTGCATCACAAGCGGATAGACAAAGGATCACTGGCGGTGTCAAGGACTCCCTATTCGGGCTCTTTCGTCCGTTTCAGCCCTCTTCTCTCCGCGCACTTTAATTGGAGAAGCTCGCCAAGATGATGTCCATGAACAGCAAGCAGGCGCACTTCGCCATG
This sequence comes from Festucalex cinctus, assembly GCF_051991245.1. NCBI lineage: Eukaryota > Metazoa > Chordata > Actinopteri > Syngnathiformes > Syngnathidae > Festucalex > Festucalex cinctus. The sequence continues at coordinate 20,394,851 of NC_135414.1, read as the reverse complement.
CATCCGTCGCTACCGGAGCATAAGTACACCACCCTGCATTCCAGCTCGGAGGCGATACGGAGAGCATGTCTGCAAACTCCACAGGTAAAAATTCATTCTACTTAAAACTTGCACGGGTTTCAAGTGTTTGGCTGCACGCGGTTATGAGCGACGACTGTGCGTAATTCCAAGGGTCGCTCCAAGGCGCATTTGTGCGCGCTTAATGTTGTTTTTTTTTCTTCATGTATGATGTGATCTTTTTGAAAGCACGCAAATGCCGACTTCACAGTTTTCCAGTGATTTCTTTTTTTTTTTTTTTTTTTACTTGCTGCTTCTAAAGGACTACATCAACTTTGTAATGTGTCGCCCAAAGTCCCAACTGACAGATGCATTTATTAATGTTTGACCCTTTCATGCTGTCTTTTACACCCTCTTACTAAATGAACGCCACATCATTCTCACATCTTTTTATTTATTTATTTTTGCCCCTGCAGCTGCAAAGCAACATTTTCGCCAGTTTAGACGAGACGCTCCTGGCCCGGGCTGAGGCTCTGGCGGCAGTGGACATCGCCGTGTCCCAGGGCAAGACGCACCCATTCAAACCCGACGCCACGTACCACACCATGAGCACCGTGCCGTGCTCGTCGACGTCCACGGTGCCGCTGGCCCACCACCATCACCACCATCACCACCACCACCACCAGAACCTTGAACCCCCGGACTTAATGGACCACATCAGCTCGCCCTCTCTCGCCCTCATGTCCAGTGCGCACGACGGGGCCGGAGGTGGAGGCGGCGGCGGCGGAGGAGGAGGAGGCGGCGGAGGGCTCATCTCCACCTCCTCGGCGCCCGCACACGCACACTCCCACATGCACGGCTTGAGCCACCTTTCGCACCAGGCGGCCATGAGCATGAACTCGCCTCTCACCCACCACGGCCTCTTACCGGGTCACCACGGCGCGAGTCAAGTCTGCCCCGGGCTGACGGGCAGCGGGCTGCCGTCCATCAATGACTCTGACACGGACCCCAGGGAGCTGGAAGCCTTCGCGGAACGCTTCAAGCAGCGGAGGATCAAACTGGGGGTGACCCAGGCGGATGTGGGAGGCGCGTTGGCTAATCTCAAAATCCCCGGCGTGGGGTCGCTGAGCCAAAGTACAATTTGTCGGTTCGAGTCGTTGACTCTGTCCCACAACAACATGATCGCGCTCAAACCCATCCTCCAGGCGTGGCTGGAGGAGGCCGAAGGGGCCCAAAGGGAGAAAATGAGCAAACCGGACATTTTCAACGGAGGGGAAAAGAAACGCAAGAGGACCTCGATAGCTGCTCCGGAGAAAAGATCCTTGGAGGCGTACTTCGCCGTTCAGCCGCGACCCTCCTCGGAGAAAATAGCAGCCATAGCTGAGAAGTTGGACTTGAAAAAGAACGTGGTGCGAGTGTGGTTTTGCAACCAAAGACAAAAGCAGAAAAGGTTGAAATTTTCCGCAGCCCACTGATGCTATAGGGTAGGGGGAAAAACAAAACAAAAAACAGACACGCAAACTCAAGTTGTTGTGACTGAATTTGGGGACCAATGGACAGTACAAGACTCGAACACCATTTTCAGTCTTTTGTCTCCGGCGAGTTTATCCGCTGGTGCGCAACGGGCTTCAGTCAGTCTATAAGAGGCTTCATATATATTCATTATTTTTTCACGTTATCGGTGAATGTGAAGTATGCAAATAAGATTACACCCACCTTGCGCCGTCTCTGTAACAAGGGAAAAAAAGTTTAGCGACGTCGACGTTGCCTTTTAAAAACACTCGAGAAAGGGAAAATTTAACGAGTTAATTTCTCCGAACAGGCCTATTATTTGAACTAATAGCCATTCACAAATTACCTCATTGATTGTCGTATAGCCTACTGTGTTTTTGGTTTGGCTTCTGTCGTTGCTGTTATAGAATAATCCACATGATTGTTTATTTATTCATGAGTATTTTTTTTTCCCATTTTGGGGGCTGCTATAATTAAAATTTCGTTGCGAAATCTTCTGGCGAAACGGAAATGTAGGCCTGCATGAAATCCTTAATTCACAGGCAACATTTTATCCTATAGGCTCTCACGTCTGTAGACATAGTTATTTCAATTTGCACAAAGACCCTTTATTTATAAGAAATGTCCACATGTTTTGTAAATACAAACATCACTTTATCACAAGATTGGAGTTGTGTTAGAATTCAAATAGGGTCGGTGGACATGCACCTTTGACATCACATATAAAGGTTTTAAAAAAATAAATAAAAAATCAACCAGAGAGCACGAAAAGCCTTGTCTGCCGATGAAAACGAAACTGAAATGTATTTTTTTGTGTTTTAGTTTGCAGTGCAAGCACTCTATGCATTGGACGAGGAATGATTCATATTCTTTGGTACAGTAGAGCCGATGTCTACTGCAATAGAACTTGCCTTGTGATGGTGTAAGTCACTGTTAACTGCCTGTTTTCACATGAAGCTCACCACGTTGTTTGTCGTGTTAAATGTGAAGGAAAACCTTGTAAGTTTTTAACTTTGTGCACAAATATGTTTACAGAGCTGCGGCGATCGTGTGTGCGTCATGGAAAATATCTCTTTAATTCGATCCGTTCTCCTCACAACTTGTCCACACGCATTTGCTGTCCCCTTTTCTGTTGCTCTTATTTTTAATTGTATTTTTCATCCTGTACGCCAAATTCAACAGGGAGGTGTGTTCCAGCAATCTTCTAATAAATCGAAAAATTAAAGTTTGCCTCTGGTTGTGAATGGCCCACAAATGAAGAAAGGAGAAATTTCCTGTGTTATTTAATGCTATATAGAATACTTAAATGAATCGAGCTTTGATTTTGTAATGATTGTTAAGGCCTTCGTTTGGCTTTTATTTTTTTCTGGATAAAATTGTTCACAAAACAAATTATGATAAAAGCCAACCAAGATGTTCATTACATGACGAGCAGAACAAATAAAATTCTCAGCACGCGAATTTTACTTTAATTTCGGATTTTTTATTTTTTATTTATTTTATTTTTTTAAGGAAATGCTTGACAAGCCCCAAATATTTTCACTTTCCATACCTGCATTTTGTCTCGCCTATTTTTATGCAATATCAAGTAATGTGGAGATGCAGTAGAAAATTGTTTTGCTTTCAGGTTTGGCATCCTGAAGACAGAAATCAATCTTTGCCTTTACCAAAGAAACGTGACTAGCAATATTTTTCGTTTTTGCCTTTTTGTTGATGTTGTTGTTTTATTTTATTTTTCATTATATTTCCTAACGAGTTGCATAAAGCATACACGGACCTGTAAGGAATGTTTCCAAACACCACCAAGTGCGTATATGTTTCAAAGAGTTTGTTTTAATCCCCCCCACGTTCTGAAAATCCATCCATAATTTGCATGTTGTTTGGAACGCTGCAGCTCCACGGCAATAATTTCAGCACCACGAACAGCTCCGCTGGCGGACCGAGGAGTGATGCATTATTGAAAAGCTATATCAAACAGCTCTGGGCTGCTGTCTCGCTGCACAGGGGCCGTGGATGAAGTCGGACGGTCTGCCTGCACAATAGCCTCTAATATGTTAATGGCCGTAGGGGATGCCTGAGGTTCCGTCCCCAGCTGGCTCGCCTACCATATGTCAGCCTGTTACGACAGAGGCCTCTATTAATCAGAGGCATATTTCATCAGTATAACTTCACCGATATCATAACCCTTAAAGCTCCATTAATAACGGGCCGAGGTGTCGTTACTGCACCGGCCTCTTATAGGCCTGCCTGTATTTCGGTCACATGACTCACATCATAGCTGCCATCTTAGTTAGCACCCAATTATTATTGGGATTACGTCCTCCAAGGAAGGTTTTTTTTCATCGACATTTATAGATGCATGGCCGAATAGCAAAAAACAAACAAACAAAAAACAAACAAAAAAACAACAACAAAAGGTTCGCATCCTAATAGAAAGCGATAGGACATAGAAACCATTACAAGTTGGTGCAAGTCTGGATAAGGTGTCGTTCACGGTGCTTATCTTTAGCCATAATTGTTAATGTCAAAAGGCAATTTAAAAAAAAAAAATTTCAATGACAACAACTCTTTGGAGATAAGAGACAATAAAACCCGTGTGTACATATAGAACTTTTTTTTGAGGGGGGTTGTTATGACAATTTTTCAATTTCTTATTTTTTTATTTATTTTTTCAAAAAGAAGAAGAAGAAGAAGAAGAAGAAGGTGGGCGATGAAATATTTTTGGGAAAAATCGGAGGCTTTTGGTGGGAGTTCTTTTCTTGTTTGTAGACCCTTCAAATTCTTCCAAAACGCTGGTAAACCTCTAACATCAGCAGAATTTTCCATGAAAAACGGGGATTGTCGCCAAAAACCCCACCCACACATTATCATTTTTAAGTATTGGGGGGGAAAAAATATCCACGAAAGATGAATCTCGGGAGCCGAACCGTGAGTATGAGAGTTTATAATTTCTGTTCATTTTTTGTTAAAAGAAGAAATTCTATTTAAAAAAAAACCCCCAGAAAGTTATTCATGTAGTAAAAATAAAAGAAACTGATAATTTAGCATGCAGTGGTCTCGAGTTTTACATAGCACCGAGTGAAGCAACAACAACAACAACAACAACAACAATAATAATAATAATAATAATAATAATAATAATAATAATAATAATAATAATAATAATAATAATAATAATAATAACAACAACAATACAATATCATGATGATTATTACAGTTCCTTCACCCACGCTGGTGCCCACGAGACCGTAAATGGAACACCTTCAGGCCATTAGTCAGGGCAGTAATTAATCTATAGCATGGATGTAAATAAGAGGAAATTGGATTCCTGACAGATGAGATGTGAGCTTCTCTGACACCACGTCGCCAAATAATGATTTGAGCGCGCGTTATGGCAACGCAGTGCAGCTGCAGATTTACGAGCGTCTGACTTTTTCGAGGCTGCGAGCGGAAGCCAGCGGGCCTGTGAGCTAATCGCAGCTCTTAGGCACCCACGTGAAGATGGATGACATCATTAGAACGCCGCTAAAAGGTAAAAGAAATGCGAGAGCTTTTCTGACATTGTTCAACTTCAATGCCGTCTGAGAGGAAAATAACAAGAACGCCCGTCGAGGGCCCAGTTGAGCCAACAATGCGCAGGGAGGCTGCATGGCCTTTGACGGAAATGTCAAACCGGGGGATGCTGAGGGGGTAGATCCCCCAGATCTGCACTCATTTCCCATTATATTTGCTCAGTAATCCGCGGTGGCAGCCATGCATCGCCCGGGACTGGTTTCGGAAGCGATGCTGTTGACACACGGGTATATTTCAATCACAGAGGGTTCAAAGTCAGGCGAACATCTTATTTGTATAATAAATCCGCCATTTAGTAAGAAAAATATTTGATCTTGGGGGGGCTGACCTCTTGTCATGTAGCCACTGATGCGTCAAGGATATGCAGCTTGCCTGCATATCAAAATCTTGCAAATTGGATTCACTCGGAAGGAAGCAGTGCAAATGAAAACTCGAGTTGGAGGGCGCACAAGTTGCTTGTAAAAGTGACTTTGATATGCTATTTCAAGTTAATGCGCATTAGGTGCAAGTAAACAGATAAGGACTTTCCTATTTCTTTTTAAAAAAGAAAAATCTTATTATTGTGTAGGTTTATAAGTGTATCGCCGTGGCTTTTACATGCAGATTAAAAACAAATATCAAAATGACTGTCACATTATTTCACTATTATCCAATAAAGGATGTTGATGACATTTTTTGGGTGCGATTTGGTGGCCATCAGGATGTAAATAATTTTCAATAATGTTTTCGTTTTGTCACTTTTTTAATTTGGAAGCAATAAAAATGGTGCACTTTGCAAGTGGCTGCAGTTTAATTATAGAAGTCTTATGGTAGCCAACTTTTCATTACACTTGCAGTATAGCATTTGAAATGTAATGAGCTAAATGCCATTTATTTGTCAGTCTATGCCTCTCAAGCGCAGTCAGGGCCCTGGGGCGACGTGCTCTTTGAACCCGATCAGTACTCAACCCACTTAGCTGTCGTCATCGCACCTGCACGTACCGCAAATAGAAGGGAACGCCACCCAAAACAAGTCAAGATCATCAGAGTACTTGAAATAAAATGTTTCCGTACTGAATTGGTGTTAAAGGCAATAAAATAACAGCATATAGTATAAAAATGCAAATTTAAAATGCAAACTATAGATAATGCAAGTGGGATGTGTATTTAAGGGGCGTGGTCTGGTGAGTGACGTCAGGTTCTGCTGTCAGTCGGTCTGGTGGTTTTCCATGTTAGCATGACGTCATGCTCCATGCCCCTTGTGAGTGTTTTCATTTTGTGTTTGTTCGAAAGTTCATTGATGCCTGCATGTGACCCACTTCACTCAAGCACGAAACCGACTCGAGTTAATCTGTCTTAATTAAAGACTAAGTTTTTTAATGTGTGAGACTAAATTATTGTTTGTCTGCAATTGACTGGTGACCATGCAGTTCAGGTGTACCACACCTCTGACCCAATAAGCTGGGAGATGACATAAGAAACCAGTTTACACTGTCTTAAAACCCCTCATGGAGCTCAACAATGTAACCTAAATGTTAGCAACAGTGATACCGTGCAGAAAACTAAAACAAACGTCCATCTAACGTGAGCTTAACTATTTTTGTTAAAAACCCCGTAAATAGAAATGCAGCAAAAGTGAGGCAATGCTTGACTAAATGGGAGGAAAAATTACAATTCTACGAGAGACTGATGATTCTCAGGTAGGTCAGTGTCTTCTGACTGGTGGTTCAATTATGTAAGGATGTGTGGGCAAAAGTCGTTAGCCAATGTAGCAGCAAGTTTTCAGGTCATAGTAGAAGTATTTGATTGACAGCTGAGTGAGGCATGAGCATTTTGTGGACATGCCTACAGTGGGCAGTAGAGACAATAGCACATTTTTTTCACAATTTTGAAGTCTTATTCTACATACTTGACAACTTTTTTAACCATTAAAATTTTGGTAGGTCTTCTTCTTAAGACAATTTCTTTTAATGCTTTTTTTTTTTTCTTTACCAATTTCAATTTAGATGTTTCTTTTATTTTTTTATTTTTTTTTATTTGTAACTTTCTTTATTTGTTTATGTGTTTATATAATTATATATGTATATATGCATATGTTCAATAAACTTCAAACTTCAATTCCAAGCATCCATCAATGTTGCTTTCAAGAATTCTGATTTTGATTTGTATACCTCCACATAGGCTACAACATTTCTGTCGGGCCGTTCAGGCATCGCATGCTACGTGTGGCCGAGAGCAGCTCTCCATCCGTTGATATTCAATATGTTCCCTCTGTACACACGGACTTCAATAATGAGGCGAGTGTCGGCCACTGGTTGTCCGCCGCCGCGCCATCAAATATTCATCACTGTTGATTAAACAGCCGGCAGCTGCCGATCGGCCGGGTGTCAAATTTGTATCCTGCTACCTCCTATACGCACACAGCTAGACGGAATAAATCAAATGGGAGTGGAATAACACTAGAGATGATATAACCATGAAGTCCAACCTGTACATGTATGTAAGGGGGAGTAGAGTACTCATGGGTGGAGTGTGGTGCAACACTTGCACTTGAACACCTCCCTTACATTGACGTTTACATTCCTCAGCCGGAATTTTTATAGCATAAATGCGAGAGAGAGAGAGAGAGAGAGAGAGAGAGAGAGAGAGAGAGAGAGAGAGAGAGAGAGAGAGAGAGAGGAGAGGAGAGAGAGAGAGAGAGAGAGAGAGAGAGAGAGAGAGAGAGAGGTTACTGAGGTGCACTAAATATTTCATGAGTAGTCGAGGTAGGGGACAGAATGCCCAGGAAGGTTGGTTCACCTCATTTCTTGAACTACACTTGAGTATCATTGCGGTTGTACGTATATTGCATTGTTACTTCCTATGCACACTTTTAGGAATAGTGCAAAGCAGTCATCGGAAAACAAATGTCTGAGTGAGTCACAGACAAAGAGAGAGCTCATCTTACCGGTCAATGATCGCGTCTCTGTGATCCTGTTGGCCTCTTGTTACTCAGACTGGAATATCATCCTCTGGATTGCGTTACTGGAATATTGGACACATGACACAGCTGTCAGATCAGCCTTTCAAAATGAGTGTCAGCCAGCCAACACAATACAAATGACAACTTGTGCTCCATTGGGTGGGCTAAAAATAGTCTCATCATTTTTACATTGTTTAACAAACTTTTATTCAAGAAATAAATCAAGCCTGTTTCCTACCATGTTAAATCATTTTTGATAAATATTGAGAGAAATCACGAACATGATCAGTCTTAACATACATAAGTTTAATTAATTGTTAAAATAGGCAATTTTAGATAATTTGTGATTTCAAAAGTGTGTATCAAAAACCGGTTGACCTTGGCTAGAAGTATTGAACGTAAAGTAAAAACAAAAAAACAAAAACAAAAAATGATCACATTTTTTAGACATTATCTGTACCTCGGCAATACCTAGGTGTTGTAAAAAGAAGAAAATAAAAATAGAATCACTGATTTATCACACATTTCATACACAAGGTAACTCAATATGCTTCACATACTGTAATTAAAAGTACAATTAATAGCAGTTACAGAGTTAAAGAGATTTCAAAGCCTAGTAAAGAAACAATAATAATAAAGAAACGCTTACTAATATTACCAAAGGATCATATACACAACATTAAGATTTTAGAAAACATGAGTTCAATAATAATTTGTAAGAAGGGTAAGTTCTAGATCATAGTTTTTAACCTGGATTTACTAGCATTCACACTTTATTGTTATGTTTTGTATATTCATTCATATTATTCACTCTGATAATAAAATATAGGCCTACCGCAAATTGGGGGACGGTATTATTTTGCTTTGCTTTTATTTGCATGGTCCCAATCCACTTTTCTAGACAAGAACAATAAAGAATATGTTTTATTTAAAAATAGTGTCTGACAAAACATGTAAATGAGTTTGCTGTACCCCTAAAAGTATACCACTCATGATGTTTGCTAGCAAGAATAAATTAGTGGCTAACGCGTTAGCCAGCTAAACGTCCTGTCAGTTAGCCAAATATGTTCCATGTGGGAACTTTTTACGCTTCTGTACTATAACAGAAAAATCTCAGTAAGATACATGTTTTTTTTATTTTTTTTGCCTGTGAAACACCAGTTTAGAATCACTGATTTAGGTGATAACAAGCAGTAAAGTGACTTGTAAAGGCATGAGGACAAAGTAAACGCTTCACCATCTCCAAAAATATGAGCAGCAAACGTATGAGCATCTTGTGTCCTGTTGATAATCATGTTCACGCCCAAGAGACACTCATTGTGTGCCTGCGGGATCCCATGTAACTTCTCGCCATTTCTGACATCTTTCATCAATACCACGTGTTCTGATTGATTGCTATGTTCCTCCGTGTCCTGGCTTCTCAGCACGCAGGTCGTACGGTGAGATATCAGCTCTCCTGTTTATTACTCATGGGACTCGATCAGCTCCTCAGAAGACTGACAGCTATGACAGGCAGCCGACACGCTACTGATTAGCCTGTCACTCCGAATGGAGCAAAGCGATAAAAGCACGCATGTCATGTCGTCAGGCTGGATAAGCTGAGATCGCTAATTATGCTTGTACTGCAATTAGACGCTTATGCATGTCTTTTATATTACAGTTCATACGTTTACCCGGTCAATTAACAGTATGACATATCAGATTGTTCTTAAACCTTCACCTTATTTTGGCAACCAACTCCTTCAACAAGACGTTAGGTGAAGTTTAGAAAAAGTCTCGTAAAAAGGGTTTTAATTTCTTGAAATCCATAGATTTAAAATTATTCGGAAAGTTTAAAATAAATGTTCTGATTAATATGTATTCCTTTTTTTCTGCCAAGAATGCACAAGAGAAGGAAATGTTTTCATGGCCGTTGAACGGTTAAATTGCAAAAAAAGCTGTTTTTCCACCAACAAGCCCAGGAATTTTTGAGTTCTGGGTAAAGAGAGTTCTTGGTTGTAAAAGTTCAGCAGTGAATTTAGAATTGTGTTACTTTCCACAGCGTTTTCGAGTTCTCGGTAATTAATTCAAATGAGTTTTATTGAGCCCAGCCGATGTAAAAACAACGCCCCCAAATTTGACCAATCAGCCGTGGCCATTGCAGCCCGCCCTCTCAAAGTTCCTGCCTGGCTCAGCAAGACCCTGCTGCTGAGATAGTATAGATAGATAGATAGTATACTGGGGAATTTAATTACCCTGGTATTTTTGTTGGTGGAAAAACACCCAAACTGAATTTTACCAAGGTAAACTGAAAAGTTCTCCAAAATTCCAGCAAAATTCCTAGTGTAAGCAAATCCTAGGTCAAACAGGAACTCACCTAAATGGGTGCGAATCCCCAAATTCAGAAATGAAGATGGCGGACATGACTTCGGCAGTTAGTTGTCAATCATTTTTTTCAATGGGCAGTACTGCCACCTACTGAACTGGAGTGAGTAGAACAAAACGGACAAACGGCCATGCTCAGAGTTCCTCTTCTTCTTCTTCTTCTTCTGATTTGATGCTGCTTCAATGTAAATTTCAACAACTCGGCAACAACTTCACGGGTGCACAGCCACCAGTAGATGGCAGCGATTCTTTATTTTGGTATGAGACCCATGCAATTTGTGAGTCATGTGAGAAATGGCTCCATTTTGGTAAACTTACTTTTGTGCTACTGTTGATTATTAAAGAACACAAAAAGTAGAATTAAACAATTTTTTCCCTGGTGAAAAGAGTGCCTATTCTTTCTTTTGGTAGATTTGGTGCATATGTAATTATTGGGTCTTGAAATAGTCTGAATGCTCTGAATTGGCTGCCAGTGAAGGAGTGACAACAATTTAAGATCAAATCAAAAGCAAATTTCTCTCCCCAAATCGCTGTTGCCCAGATGACTGTTCTTACATACAATTACAATGACTGACTCTTGTGCAACTTTATCTGACCGGCTGCTCACACAGACGTCATCCATACTGTATCTGGTGGTCCTTCATTGCTCGACAAGATAAGTGGTGAGGAGTGGTGGAGGAAGAGAGAGGAAGGAAAGGTGAAAAAAAGGACTGAATAATTAAAAATGAAAACAGAGGGAATCGATCAAAGAGGTGAACATTGACATTAATAGCATACTTTGCATTATAATGCAAGACAACGGTGAAGTCTATGAGGCAGTAAGATAATTTATTTCTTGAATCTGTCATGTGAATCAAAGTCACGCCGGTAATTGGTTTGACTTTTAAGTTAGGATTTCCAAGGTACTGATGACAAGACTAACTGTAATGTTTTATGTTAGTCAAGCAGATGCTAAGTAATTATAATTGGCTATCATAGACCTTTATTGGTCAATTACCCACTCAAATCAAGTGACTCAGCCTGATCTAACCATCTTATTATACTCAATTAAAACAAATGCTCTCTGCGGTGGTAGATAGGGCTGAGAGGAGGAAGCACCAGATACTCAGTATATCATCAGGTAATTAATATTTTCATTAACTTGCTCTTCGTTGAGCTGTGACCTGCCTCTGATCATTTCATTTCCTCACCAAGGGTTCAATACTTTAGTGGCTCAATAATTAGTTTGATTTATACAGGATCTGCCTCCTTTAATGAAGGCGGGCAATCACTTCCCCTTCCTCCTTGTGCCAAGCTCTGCTGCTCAGCTTGCTCTCTTCTAATGTCCAATGAATAGTGTGAGAGTAAGAATAGGCCTTGGTGAATTCAGACAGCTCATGAACAAGAAACAGACACATAGTTGATGAAATATTTACACCTGGATCTTTGAGGGATGGAGAAGGGGCTCGCGCGCAACACGACAAGGAAACATGGCCTATTAAAGATTTAAGAAAACACACAGGTTTCCTCTGCCATTAGAGTAAAAATCTTAACACCAGTGACCAAATACGTACATTTGGGTTAAAGTAATTAAAGTATCTGGTACAATATAAATGAATAAATAAACAAAGCTCTGGTCATCGTATGCCGTGCACCCAATGAATCAAAATGGTACTCTCCAGCCATTCAGTAACCACAAAGCAGGGTTATTTTTCCTTATACTTGTTTTTTATTTTGTTTTGACTTTTTCTTTTATTAAGTTAGTTGAATTAGTTTTTAGAGCAAATTCATTAGTATTTATTAGGTTTCACTTTTAGATAAGGATCTGGTTTAGTTTATTAGTTTTAGTATTAGTTTTTTTTTTTAAAGATATGGAGCATTGATCGAGTGCAAGATAAAAGAAAAAGTCACAAAGTATTATGTAATAAAGTTCAATTCAGCTTTAATTCCAACTAAGGCCCAATAGAAACACCTAAATAAATACATTTAAAATAAACCCTGAAAGCTCATGTATGATATTAATTGACAAAGAAAAGGGCATTTTCACTAAAAAAAAGAAAAAAATCATTTTTATTTTATTTCATGAACGAAAAAGTGGCACAAAGATGTGAGAAGTCCATGGCAATTGGAGGATGTCAGTTGTGTGCAGTGGCTATACAGTCCCACACTAATATTCTCTTAACAAATTACTGTACAATACTCCAAAATTGAGATGCCTATCAATTGACTCATTACAAATATTTCAGCAATTGCAATGATTTTGTCTTTGGATAAAAACAACTCCATGGCCTATTTTAGAGACAATCTCACTCTTGTACAAAGTCAAGCCCTCTAGCTAGTTCTGCATCAACGTTCCCTCATCTCAAGATTTCTAAAAACATGTCTGTCAGCATAATACATACTGTATACAGAGCACAAGCCAGAGGGGGGAAAAACGTGCAACTATTGCTTGTCAAGGCATTGTTTTTTTGCTGTTGTTGATGGCCCAACCCAACACCAATCTTCATTGGGAAATAGTTGTGATTATGCAAATGAGATTTTTTCAACAATATAATATAAAGTAACGATAGTTTTAAAGCGTTATGCAAACAATGCCATGTACCTCAAAGCAACTGATCAAGTGGCAATAACAGGATATATCCATGTTTGTTTGAGCTCCCAAGCAAGGCGAGTCGTAAAGCTAATCTTCAGTGCCACATTAAAATGGAGGCGAATTAGTGAGCTGGCCAGACTGTCCATCTGAGCCTCTCCCAGGAACATTTTGCAAACCCTGAATGCAGCTCTCTCTGCCATTTCCCCTTACTCAATTATTGATGGCAATTATCATGGCACACTTAGACTCTACGATAACAATATATTCTTAACAAGAAGCAAGTCACTGGGCTTTGTGTCCAATCATCTTTTATTTCTTCGGGGATATGCTTTATTCCTGCATCCCTTGAATTATCATTCCAAAGAAAGAAAGCAAAACAAAGGGGAAAAAGGGAAAATTATATACTGTAAATTGCATAGCCCATACAGTAACTGGCATGGCTAGGTCACAGTCCTAATCTAGAGATCATAGCTGTAACAACTAAACAAGGCTCCCTCTCTCTCTTTCTCTCCCCGCCTTTCTTTTCATCCCTGTTTGATATTTTTGGTGTCTCTTAAGGGTTTGGTCATTGCACTTGATGGGTGGGTTTGGAAACTCACTCTGATGCTCTAAGACGACTCAGAGAGTGGGAATGTTCCAAGAGGCTCCCCTTCTATGAATTAACAAACACACCCTTGTTTTAGTTGTTGTCGTGATTAGTGAGACTACTGTAAATAATAGCTGCAGTGGCTCTTTCAGGAACACTGCGAAATAACCACCAACTTCAGATAATGTCAATAACATCAGGCACCAGGTCATTATAGTTAATGAAATGTAATGGAATAACTAAAACTAGAAAAAAAAACAAACCTAAATCACATTTTGTGTACATAAAACTAACAAGCTACTGGTAACTATAATGGTAGCAAAAATGTCCTTTATTTTTGTCCTTTGGGGGTCCATTTCAATATTGCAGTACAAAAAGGAAGGTCAGTTATTAAAGAATTATAATTTGCACCATATATTGCGACTCATGTGTTATTTTTACTTGCACACAATATTCCTAAAAGGGTTAGGTTGAGTACTAGACCAAAATATTTATAATAATAGTAGACTATTGCTAGATAAAAAAATATGTACGTTTTGTAAATACTGTAACACAGGGAAAACACAAAAAAATAATGAATGCATCCCCAGCTACCAAGTTTAAAGTGTTTACTTGTGTTTTAATCTATATTTGTACAATAAAAAAAATGATTATGATGATGCACAGTCCACTTTTGTGAATGTTATTAATAACAATTTGTGACAGTTTTGGAGCTACATTATTTGAATCGATAGGACTGTTTACCACACTACACCTGTGAACCCAAATATTAGTGGATATGTATGACAAAAAGCATTCCAAAGGAGAAGAAAACGACAAATTAAAAAAAACAAAAAACGACTACAGGCCAAGATGTGTCACAAAGCTCACTGCATGTCCCACATATGTAAATCCCTGTAGTGCCATTAATGTAAACAGAGCAGTGTGTCAAACATTAAACACTCATATTTCTGGGCCCTTGCTGTCCTTTATTTCCCCTTCCACTGCAGAGGAAGGCCCTAGCTTGCTGTCTTCCAACGCCGCAGGGCATGAAGCTAGCCGGCAGTGAGTTTCCATCAATTAGTGCACCCCTGCGGCCTCCTGGCAGAACCCACCTTTGACTGCACGGAGATATTGATTAGTTCAGCTTCGCTGTCAGGTCTGGACTGAACAGGCCAGGGTGATCCAAGGCCTTCACCTGAGACAAGTTCATGTTGAGTTTCTGACTCGTGCGCGTGCACACACACAATGCACACACATTCAGAAATGCTCCCTCGGATGACTGCGAGGTGAGAGAGAGGAAAGATGAGAGGAAAAGTCCACAACAGTGGCCTGTCAAGAGGCTGACGGCTGAGAACTGACAGCCGCTTGTTAGTTTTCTTACTCATCTTGGCACTAGTTGCTAGGAAAACTACCATCTGGAGACAACAAATATCACAACTCAAGACTATTTATATAAACAGGACATTCATATACTGTTTTGTTTGCAGATAACAATAAATCAGGGGCTAAAACAAGATGCAGTTATTCAGTTTCATTCATGTTTGGTACCACTTTTTGTCAGACCAGTACCAGGATGTGTACTCAACTCTTTAGTATCCACCGATACTGATACCAAGTACCAATACCACTATTACTTTTGATGCCTACAATTGCTCCTAAAGAACAATAACAGAAAATTTTAAAGAAAGACCTGTATGTCATTACAGCCATTGATAAAATGATATAGTGCCAATGATAAAATGTACAACCTTTAGGAATTATAATGTTATTTATTTTGTTCTGTTGTAATTCCAGGTGATTCATGGGCATATTTCAACATTTTTTTCAGTTATTAATTGACTTGTTCGAAAGAATTTTTGTGTTTCCTTTTCTGTGCTATGTATAGGGTTGAAATAACACTCACAGAAATATTTTCAGCTTATCTTTAGATCTATGTAATTTTTTTACATGACAATTTCCCCATTTACTTTTTTTTTTAAATAGATAAATTTAACACAAACCTACCATATTAACCTTACAGTATATGATACATATTCATTAGTCTAATAAAGCCTATTTATTTGAAATGCATAATCATCAGTTTATGTATTTAGTATTAATAAAGTATAATTACTCTAAATTAATAATAATGACAGCATTTATTTAAAATACATAGAGTATATTCTTTGAATTGCATAATAATCAGGTTACCTATCCACAATAAATAAACTGCTATGTGGAAAAACTGTTTTTTCCTTTAATTATTTACTTTTTTTTTTTGGGATGCAGACATCCCAAAAACGTAATAATAATAATAAAAAATATATATACTCTATTATTACTAAATACATAAACCTGAGGATTATGCATTGCAAATAAATTGGCTTTGCTTTACTATACTAATGAATATGTATCATATAAGTTTTATTTGGTAGGTTTGTGTGAAAATTATCAAAAAAAAAAGTAAATGAGAACACTTATGTAAATAAATTACATAAATCTTAAGTTAGGCTTGAAACATTTTTGTGAGTGAAACCATTCATTCAGTCACCA